>NW_027461674.1:290197-527355 GCF_050947455.1 Rhinoderma darwinii | reverse complement strand
CTCCTCTATGCTTTATACCCCCTCTATGCTTTATACCTCCTCTATGCTTTATACCTCCTCTATGCTTTATACCCCCTCTATGCTTTATACCTCCTCTATGCTTTATACCTCCTCTATGCTTTATACCTCCTCTATGCTTTATACCTCCTCTATGCTTTATACCTCCTCTATGCTTTATACCCCCTCTATGCTTTATACCTCCTCTATGCTTTATACCTCCTCTATGCTTTATACCCCCTCTATGCTTTATACCTCCTCTATGCTTTATACCTCCTCTATGCTTTATACCTCCTCTATGCTTTATACCTCCTCTATGCTTTATACCTCCTCTATGCTTTATACCCCCTCTATGCTTTATACCTCCTCTATGCTTTATACCTCCTCTATGCTTTATACCTCCTCTATGCTTTATACCTCCTCTATGCTTTATACCCCCTCTATGCTTTATACCTCCTCTATGCTTTATACCTCCTCTATGCTTTATACCCCCTCTATGCTTTATACCTCCTCTATGCTTTATACCCCCTCTATGCTTTATACCCCCTCTATGCTTTATACCTCCTCTATGCTTTATACCTCCTCTATGCTTTATACCTCCCTCTATGCTTTATACCTCCTCTATGCTTTATACCTCCTCTATGCTTTATACTCCCTCTATGCTTTATACCTCCTCTATGCTTTATACCTCCTCTATGCTTTATACCTCCTCTATGCTTTATACCTCCTCTATGCTTTATACCGAGCCTCTATGCTTTATACCTCCTCTATGCTTTATACCTCCTCTATGCTTTATACCTCCTCTATGCTTTATACCCCCTCTATGCTTTATACCCCCTCTATGCTTTATACCTCCTCTATGCTTTATACCTCCTCTATGCTTTATACCCCCTCTATGCTTTATACCTCCTCTATGCTTTATACCTCCTCTATGCTTTATACCCCCTCTATGCTTTATACCTCCTCTATGCTTTATACCTCCTCTATGCTTTATACCTCCTCTATGCTTTATACCTCCTCTATGCTTTATACCTCCTCTATGCTTTATACCTCCTCTATGCTTTATACCTCCTCTATGCTTTATACCTCCTCTATGCTTTATACCTCCTCTATGCTTTATACCCCCTCTATGCTTTATACCTCCTCTATGCTTTATACCTCCTCTATGCTTTATACCTCCTCTATGCTTTATACCTCCTCTATGCTTTATACCTCCTCTATGCTTTATACCTCCTCTATGCTTTATACCCCCTCTATGCTTTATACCTCCTCTATGCTTTATACCCCCTCTATGCTTTATACCCCCTCTATGCTTTATACCTCCTCTATGCTTTATACCCCCTCTATGCTTTATACCTCCTCTATGCTTTATACCCCCTCTATGCTTTATACTCCCTCTATGCTTTATACCCCCTCTATGCTTTATACCTCCTCTATGCTTTATACCTCCTCTATGCTTTATACCTCCTCTATGCTTTATACCCCCTCTATGCTTTATACCCCCTCTATGCTTTATACCCCCTCTATGCTTTATACCTCCTCTATGCTTTATACCCCCTCTATGCTTTATACCTCCTCTATGCTTTATACCTCCTCTATGCTTTATACTCCCTCTATGCTTTATACCTCCTCTATGCTTTATACCCCCTCTATGCTTTATACCTCCTCTATGCTTTATACCCCCTCTATGCTTTATACCTCCTCTATGCTTTATACTCCTCTATGCTTTATACCTCCTCTATGCTTTATACCTCCTCTATGCTTTATACCTCCTCTATGCTTTATACCTCCTCTATGCTTTATACCCCCTCTATGCTTTATACCTCCTCTATGCTTTATACCCCCTCTATGCTTTATACCTCCTCTATGCTTTATACCTCCTCTATGCTTTATACCCCCTCTATGCTTTATACCCCCTCTATGCTTTATACCTCCTCTATGCTTTATACCTCCTCTATGCTTTATACCTCCTCTATGCTTTATACCTCCTCTATGCTTTATACCTCCTCTATGCTTTATACCCCCTCTATGCTTTATACCCCCTCTATGCTTTATACCCCCTCTATGCTTTATACCTCCTCTATGCTTTATACCCCCTCTATGCTTTATACCCCCTCTATGCTTTATACCTCCTCTATGCTTTATACCTCCTCTATGCTTTATACCCCCTCTATGCTTTATACCCCCTCTATGCTTTATACCTCCTCTATGCTTTATACTCCCTCTATGCTTTATACCTCCTCTATGCTTTATACCCCCTCTATGCTTTATACCTCCTCTATGCTTTATACCTCCTCTATGCTTTATACCTCCTCTATGCTTTATACCTCCTCTATGCTTTATACCTCCTCTATGCTTTATACCCCCTCTATGCTTTATACTCCCTCTATGCTTTATACTCCCTCTATGCTTTATACCCCCTCTATGCTTTATACCTCCTCTATGCTTTATACCCCCTCTATGCTTTATACCCCCTCTATGCTTTATACCCCCTCTATGCTTTATACCTCCCTCTATGCTTTATACCTCCTCTATGCTTTATACCCCCTCTATGCTTTATACCCCCTCTATGCTTTATACCCCCTCTATGCTTTATACCTCCTCTATGCTTTATACCTCCTCTATGCTTTATACCCCCTCTATGCTTTATACCCCCTCTATGCTTTATACCCCCTCTATGCTTTATACCCCCTCTATGCTTTATACCTCCTCTATGCTTTATACCTCCTCTATGCTTTATACCTCCTCTATGCTTTATACCTCCTCTATGCTTTATACCTCCTCTATGCTTTATACCCCCTCTATGCTTTATACCCCCTCTATGCTTTATACCCCCTCTATGCTTTATACCTCCTCTATGCTTTATACCCCCTCTATGCTTTATACCTCCTCTATGCTTTATACCTCCTCTATGCTTTATACCCCCTCTATGCTTTATACCTCCTCTATGCTTTATACCTCCTCTATGCTTTATACCTCCTCTATGCTTTATACCTCCTCTATGCTTTATACCTCCTCTATGCTTTATACCCCCTCTATGCTTTATACCTCCTCTATGCTTTATACCTCCTCTATGCTTTATACCCCCTCTATGCTTTATACCTCCTCTATGCTTTATACCCCTCTATGCTTTATACCTCCTCTATGCTTTATACCCCCTCTATGCTTTATACCTCCTCTATGCTTTATACCTCCTCTATGCTTTATACCTCCTCTATGCTTTATACCTCCTCTATGCTTTATACCCCTCTATGCTTTATACCCCCTCTATGCTTTATACCTCCTCTATGCTTTATACCTCCTCTATGCTTTATACTCCCTCTATGCTTTATACCTCCTCTATGCTTTATACCCCTCTATGCTTTATACCTCCTCTATGCTTTATACCCCCTCTATGCTTTATACCTCCTCTATGCTTTATACCTCCTCTATGCTTTATACTCCCTCTATGCTTTATACCTCCTCTATGCTTTATACCCCTCTATGCTTTATACCCCCTCTATGCTTTATACTCCTCTATGCTTTATACCTCCTCTATGCTTTATACCTCCTCTATGCTTTATACCTCCTCTATGCTTTATACCTCCTCTATGCTTTATACCCCCTCTATGCTTTATACCTCCTCTATGCTTTATACCTCCTCTATGCTTTATACCTCCTCTATGCTTTATACCTCCTCTATGCTTTATACCCCTCTATGCTTTATACCTCCTCTATGCTTTATACCTCCTCTATGCTTTATACCTCCTCTATGCTTTATACCTCCTCTATGCTTTATACCTCCTCTATGCTTTATACCCCTCTATGCTTTATACCCCCTCTATGCTTTATACCCCTCTATGCTTTATACCTCCTCTATGCTTTATACTCCCTCTATGCTTTATACCTCCTCTATGCTTTATACCTCCTCTATGCTTTATACCTCCTCTATGCTTTATACCTCCTCTATGCTTTATACCCCCTCTATGCTTTATACCTCCTCTATGCTTTATACCCCCTCTATGCTTTATACCTCCTCTATGCTTTATACCTCCTCTATGCTTTATACCCCTCTATGCTTTATACCTCCTCTATGCTTTATACCTCCTCTATGCTTTATACCTCCTCTATGCTTTATACCTCCTCTATGCTTTATACCTCCTCTATGCTTTATACCCCTCTATGCTTTATACCCCCTCTATGCTTTATACCTCCTCTATGCTTTATACCTCCTCTATGCTTTATACCCCCTCTATGCTTTATACTCCTCTGTGCTTTATACCTCCTCTATGCTTTATACCTCCTCTATGCTTTATACTCCTCTGTGCTTTATACCTCCTCTATGCTTTATACTCCTCTGTGCTTTATACCTCCTCTATGCTTTATACCTCCTCTATGCTTTATACCTCCTCTATGCTTTATACCCCCTCTATGCTTTATACCTCCTCTATGCTTTATACCCCTCTATGCTTTATACTCCTCTATGCTTTATACCTCCTCTATGCTTTATACCTCCTCTATGCTTTATACTCCTCTATGCTTTATACCTCCTCTATGCTTTATACCTCCTCTATGCTTTATACCCCCTCTATGCTTTATACCTCCTCTATGCTTTATACCTCCTCTATGCTTTATACCTCCTCTATGCTTTATACTCCTCTATGCTTTATACCTCCTCTATGCTTTATACCTCCTCTATGCTTTATACTCCTCTATGCTTTATACCTCCTCTATGCTTTATACCTCCTCTATGCTTTATACCCCCTCTATGCTTTATACCTCCTCTATGCTTTATACCCCCTCTATGCTTTATACCTCCTCTATGCTTTATACCCCTCTATGCTTTATACCCCCTCTATGCTTTATACCCCCTCTATGCTTTATACCTCCTCTATGCTTTATACCTCCTCTATGCTTTATACCCCCTCTATGCTTTATACCCCCTCTATGCTTTATACCCCCTCTATGCTTTATACCCCCTCTATGCTTTATACCCCCTCTACGCTTTATACCCCCTCTATGCTTTATACCCCCTCTATGCTTTATACCCCCTCTATGCTTTATACCCCTCTATGCTTTATACCTCCTCTATGCTTTATACCTCCTCTATGCTTTATACCCCCTCTATGCTTTATACTCCCTCTATGCTTTATACCTCCTCTATGCTTTATACCTCCTCTATGCTTTATACCCCCTCTATGCTTTATACCTCCTCTATGCTTTATACTCCCTCTATGCTTTATACCCCCTCTATGCTTTATACCTCCTCTATGCTTTATACCTCCTCTATGCTTTATACCTCCTCTATGCTTTATACCCCCTCTATGCTTTATACCTCCTCTATGCTTTATACCTCCTCTATGCTTTATACCTCCTCTATGCTTTATACCCCTCTATGCTTTATACCCCTCTATGCTTTATACCTCCTCTATGCTTTATACCCCTCTATGCTTTATACCTCCTCTATGCTTTATACCTCCTCTATGCTTTATACCTCCTCTATGCTTTATACCTCCTCTATGCTTTATACCTCCTCTATGCTTTATACCTCCTCTATGCTTTATACCTCCTCTATGCTTTATACCTCCTCTATGCTTTATACCTCCTCTATGCTTTATACCTCCTCTATGCTTTATACCTCCTCTATGCTTTATACCTCCTCTATGCTTTATACCCCCTCTATGCTTTATACCCCCTCTATGCTTTATACCTCCTCTATGCTTTATACCTCCTCTATGCTTTATACCCCCTCTATGCTTTATACCCCCTCTATGCTTTATACCCCCTCTATGCTTTATACCTCCTCTATGCTTTATACCTCCTCTATGCTTTATACCTCCTCTATGCTTTATACCTCCTCTATGCTTTATACCTCCTCTATGCTTTATACCCCCTCTATGCTTTATACTCCTCTATGCTTTATACCTCCTCTATGCTTTATACCTCCTCTATGCTTTATACCTCCTCTATGCTTTATACCTCCTCTATGCTTTATACCCCCTCTATGCTTTATACCCCCTCTATGCTTTATACCTCCTCTATGCTTTATACCTCCTCTATGCTTTATACCTCCTCTATGCTTTATACCTCCTCTATGCTTTATACTCCCTCTATGCTTTATACCTCCTCTATGCTTTATACCCCCTCTATGCTTTATACCTCCTCTATGCTTTATACCCCTCTATGCTTTATACCCCCTCTATGCTTTATACCTCCTCTATGCTTTATACTCCCTCTATGCTTTATACCTCCTCTATGCTTTATACCCCCTCTATGCTTTATACCTCCTCTATGCTTTATACCCCCTCTATGCTTTATACCCCCTCTATGCTTTATACCTCCTCTATGCTTTATACCTCCTCTATGCTTTATACCTCCTCTATGCTTTATACCTCCTCTATGCTTTATACCTCCTCTATGCTTTATACCTCCTCTATGCTTTATACCCCCTCTATGCTTTATACCCCCTCTATGCTTTATACCTCCTCTATGCTTTATACCCCCTCTATGCTTTATACCTCCTCTATGCTTTATACCTCCTCTATGCTTTATACTCCCTCTATGCTTTATACCTCCTCTATGCTTTATACCCCCTCTATGCTTTATACCTCCTCTATGCTTTATACCCCCTCTATGCTTTATACCCCCTCTATGCTTTATACCTCCTCTATGCTTTATACCCCCTCTATGCTTTATACCTCCTCTATGCTTTATACCTCCTCTATGCTTTATACCTCCTCTATGCTTTATACTCCTCTATGCTTTATACCTCCTCTATGCTTTATACCTCCTCTATGCTTTATACCTCCTCTATGCTTTATACCTCCTCTATGCTTTATACCCCCTCTATGCTTTATACCTCCTCTATGCTTTATACCTCCTCTATGCTTTATACCCCCTCTATGCTTTATACCCCCTCTATGCTTTATACCTCCTCTATGCTTTATACCTCCTCTATGCTTTATACTCCCTCTATGCTTTATACCTCCTCTATGCTTTATACCTCTCTATGCTTTATACCTCCTCTATGCTTTATACCCCCTCTATGCTTTATACCCCCTCTATGCTTTATACCTCCTCTATGCTTTATACCTCCTCTATGCTTTATACTCCCTCTATGCTTTATACCTCCTCTATGCTTTATACCTCTCTATGCTTTATACCTCCTCTATGCTTTATACCCCCTCTATGCTTTATACCTCCTCTATGCTTTATACCTCCTCTATGCTTTATACCCCCTCTATGCTTTATACCTCCTCTATGCTTTATACCTCCTCTATGCTTTATACTCCCTCTATGCTTTATACCTCCTCTATGCTTTATACCTCCTCTATGCTTTATACCCCCTCTATGCTTTATACCTCCTCTATGCTTTATACCCCTCTATGCTTTATACCTCCTCTATGCTTTATACCTCCTCTATGCTTTATACCTCCTCTATGCTTTATACCTCCTCTATGCTTTATACCTCCTCTATGCTTTATACTCCCTCTATGCTTTATACCTCCTCTATGCTTTATACCCCCTCTATGCTTTATACCCCCTCTATGCTTTATACCCCCTCTATGCTTTATACCTCCTCTATGCTTTATACCTCCTCTATGCTTTATACTCCCTCTATGCTTTATACCTCCTCTATGCTTTATACCTACTCTATGCTTTATACCTCCTCTATGCTTTATACCTCCTCTATGCTTTATACCTCCTCTATGCTTTATACCCCCTCTATGCTTTATACCTCCTCTATGCTTTATACCTCCTCTATGCTTTATACCTCCTCTATGCTTTATACCCCCTCTATGCTTTATACCTCCTCTATGCTTTATACCTCCTCTATGCTTTATACCTCCTCTATGCTTTATACCTCCTCTATGCTTTATACCTCCTCTATGCTTTATACCCCCTCTATGCTTTATACCCCCTCTATGCTTTATACCTCCTCTATGCTTTATACCCCCTCTATGCTTTATACCTCCTCTATGCTTTATACCTCCTCTATGCTTTATACCCCCTCTATGCTTTATACTCCCTCTATGCTTTATACCTCCTCTATGCTTTATACCCCCTCTATGCTTTATACCTCCTCTATGCTTTATACCTCCTCTATGCTTTATACCCCTCTATGCTTTATACCTCCTCTATGCTTTATACCCCCTCTATGCTTTATACCTCCTCTATGCTTTATACCCCCTCTATGCTTTATACCTCCTCTATGCTTTATACCCCCTCTATGCTTTATACCTCCTCTATGCTTTATACCTCCTCTATGCTTTATACCCCTCTATGCTTTATACCTCCTCTATGCTTTATACCTCCTCTATGCTTTATACCCCCTCTATGCTTTATACCTCCTCTATGCTTTATACCCCCTCTATGCTTTATACCTCCTCTATGCTTTATACCTCCTCTATGCTTTATACCCCCTCTATGCTTTATACTCCCTCTATGCTTTATACCCCCTCTATGCTTTATACCTCCTCTATGCTTTATACCCCCTCTATGCTTTATACTCCCTCTATGCTTTATACCTCCTCTATGCTTTATACCTCCTCTATGCTTTATACCTCCTCTATGCTTTATACCTCCTCTATGCTTTATACCTCCTCTATGCTTTATACCTCCTCTATGCTTTATACCCCCTCTATGCTTTATACCTCCTCTATGCTTTATACCCCCTCTATGCTTTATACCCCCTCTATGCTTTATACCCCCTCTATGCTTTATACCTCCTCTATGCTTTATACCCCCTCTATGCTTTATACTCCTCTATGCTTTATATCTCCTCTATGCTTTATACTCCCTCTATGCTTTATACCTCCTCTATGCTTTATACTCCCTCTATGCTTTATACTCCCTCTATGCTTTATACCTCCTCTATGCTTTATACCCCCTCTATGCTTTATACCTCCTCTATGCTTTATACCCCCTCTATGCTTTATACCTCCTCTATGCTTTATACCTCCTCTATGCTTTATACCCCCTCTATGCTTTATACCCCCTCTATGCTTTATACCCCCCTCTATGCTTTATACCTCCTCTATGCTTTATACCTCCTCTATGCTTTATACCTCCTCTATGCTTTATACTCCCTCTATGCTTTATACCTCCTCTATGCTTTATACCTCCTCTATGCTTTATACTCCCTCTATGCTTTATACTCCCTCTATGCTTTATACCCCCTCTATGCTTTATACCTCCTCTATGCTTTATACCTCCTCTATGCTTTATACCCCCTCTATGCTTTATACCTCCTCTATGCTTTATACCCCCTCTATGCTTTATACCCCCTCTATGCTTTATACCTCCTCTATGCTTTATACCTCCTCTATGCTTTATACCTCCTCTATGCTTTATACCCCCTCTATGCTTTATACCTCCTCTATGCTTTATACCCCCTCTATGCTTTATACCTCCTCTATGCTTTGCACCCCCTCTATGCTTTGCACCCCCTCTATGCTTTGCACCCCCTCTATGCTTTGCACCCCCTCTATGCTTTGCACCCCCTCTACACTTTGCACCCCCTCTACACTTTGCACCCCCTCTACACTTTGCACCCCCCTAGTGCCATCTAGACTTCTCTGGTTCCTGATTATATCCTGGTATATTCTTGACACTTCTAGGGTTCCTAATGAGATCCAGAAGAGGCTGGACGCAGCTGCAGGCTTAAGGGAAGCCGACATGACCGTCCTGGTAGGGAAAGGGTTAATGTTACGAGGTCAGGGAAAGTTGAAGGAGCTGAAGGAGGGACGGGGAGGAGTTAAGGGGGGCGGGGGGGCCGTTGCTGCGCTTCCCGCTGTTTCTCGGCATTGAGCGGGAAGCAGCGGGAGGAGTAACACACAGTAAGCAAAGCTCCCACCCTCCCACCCTTGTTTTGTTACTCCTTAGGTCTTATGTACGTCTGGCTATGAGCGTTGTGTTTTATTTTGTGTGCTTATTTAACATGTTTTTCTTTTTTCCGGAGTAGGTTCTGTTGTCATGGCAGCTGGCGGGGGGAGTCCTTGAGGCCAGTCAGTACAAAATGGTGGGGGGGTCGCATCGGGGGTATGCGTCCCCCAAAAAAGGTACATGGTTGAAGACTTCATCGGGTGTTATCCCTTTGAAGTGGTCTTCTGGTAGAAGGTATGTCACTTGAGGGCTTCATCGGGTGTTATCCCCTTGAAGTGGACTTCTAGTGGTCGGTATATCACTTGAGGGCTTCATCGGGTGTTATCCCCTTGAAGTGGACTTCTAGTGGTTGGAGCCATCTGCAGAGGTGAACGGTGCTTCCGAGCTGGTTTACGGCTGGAGGTAATTAGTGGTTTGCAGATGGCTAATTCGGTGTGTTCTTGAAAGGAACATCTGAAGGGGCTTCAAGGACTTCCTCTGCTCGGGTTAATGTTAACGTTTAATGGTTATTTATGATTCTGACCCATGTTGGGTCATGTGAATTATTAGGAGGAATTCTCTGGTGGATTCCTAACTAGTTATCCGAATGTTTCGGATTTAAATTGTTTTTATAAAACTGTGAAATTAATAAACGGCTGCTGTGGCCATTTCACATCCAACCTCGGTGTCATGTGTCGTTACTAAATGGGGATGGGGGATAGTATGGTTTAAGGTTAACCCACGACTCTACCTAGGCAGGTCATGGTAAATCTAAACTCCTTTCTAGTTTCTGGTATAATCCTGGTGGCTTCTGGACTCCTTTTTCATTCCTAATGAGATCCTGATGGCTTCTCGACTTCTCTGGTTCCTGATGTGATCTTAGTAGCGTCTAGACTCTCTATGTTTCCTGATGAGATCCTGATGACTTCTCGACTTCTCTGGTTCCTGATGAGATCCTGTAGCTTCTAGACTCTTGTTTGGTTCCTGATGTGATCTTAGTAGCGTCTAGACTCCTCTATGTTTCCTGATGAGATCCTGGTGACTTCTCGAGTGCTCCATTATTTCATAAATCCATGGCCTGGGTTTCTGTCAGCAGGTAAAGGGGGTGGATTGTAATCCCCATTATACACCAGGCATGAAAGGAAATCCCCACTGATATTTAGACCATAATCCTGATCACCCAGATACATGAGTACCATTAATGATACTCTCAGGACATGTAGATGTAGCTTTACTGGTAAGAAATCTAGGGGTTTGGAAGTGTCCCCAATCCCTAGAGCATTGTTGTCAGTGTTACCAATCACCTGCATATCACATTGTGATACCCAGAGCCTTGGATCCGCCATCTTATGCTAGGCCCAAGGCAGTAAGGGACTTTTTCAGTTGAAGTCAATCCTTAACAACCAGAAGATGTATCGCTGTTACAACCTACCTCTGTATGTAGTCAAGATCAACCGCATGGTCTGCTCAGAACTTCCTTGTGTTGCCCTCTGCGGCTCTAGGGGTACACAAAAGATCTCCAATCTTAAATGGACATAAGGAGCGCACATACTACCTCCACCAGTCCTTGGACCAACCCCCCAACAGTAACCACAACACTCATCGTCTTTGGCAAAAAACTGTGGCTATCAGCCCATTTTATTACAACAATGTACAGTGATAAGGGGAGCCCGACCAATCACAACACCACTCTCTATGAGCCGGGACACGCTTGCCTCCAGCCCTCCTACCGTGAGGCTGACCACGCCCGCCTGCTGTCGGTCGGACCCCCGGGCAGCCGTAAGCTGACCCAGCTGACCTTTGTATCTACCTGGGCCGTGATCTTACCCAGAAACCTGCCGTACAGCAAAGTCGCCCTGCCATGGTCGCTTTACACAGAAATCGGTCTTCAAAGTTATACTTTTATGAAAAAAGTGAGATTATATTTTTTTATGCCTGCTTTGCATGAATTCTTACAAAAAAACTGTGTGGTCAAAATACTTACAACACCCCTTAATAAATACCTTAAGGGGTGTAGTTTGCAAAATGGGGTCATTTGTGGGGGTTTCCACCATTCTGACACCTATGAGCCTCTGAAAACCTGGCTTGGTGCAGGAAAACAAAATGTACTTCAAAATGTATAAAAGTATTACTAAACTTGTAAGTCCTCTAAATTGCCCCGCAGGGGTGGGATTTATCTACTAATTCAAGGGCAGCTCGGGTCGCAGGGGTGGGATTTATCTACTAATTCAGGGGCGGCGCGGGCCGCAGGGGTGGGATTTATCTACTAATTCAGGGGCGGCACGGGCCCCAGGTGTTGGATTTATCTACTAATTCAAGGGCAGCTCGGGTCGCAGGGGTGGGATTTATCTACTAATTCAGGGGCGGCGCGGGCCGCAGGGGTGGGATTTATCTACTAATTCAGGGGCGGCGTGGGCCGCAGGGGTGGGATTTATCTACTAATTCAGGGGCGGCACGGGCCCCAGGTGTTGGATTTATCTACTAATTCAGGGGCGGCACGGGCCGCAGGGGTGGGATTTATCTACTAATTCAGGGGCGGCACGGGCCGCAGGGGTGGGATTTATCTACTAATTCAGGGGCGGCGCGGGCCGCAGGGGTGGGATTTATCTACTAATTCAAGGGCAGCTCGGGTCGCAGGGGTGGGATTTATCTACTAATTCAAGGGCAGCTCGGGTCGCAGGGGTGGGATTTATCTACTAATTCAGGGGCGGCGCGGGCCGCAGGGGTGGGATTTATCTACTAATTCAGGGGCGGCACGGGCCCCAGGTGTTGGATTTATCTACTAATTCAAGGGCAGCTCGGGTCGCAGGGGTGGGATTTATCTACTAATTCAGGGGCGGCGCGGGCCGCAGGGGTGGGATTTATCTACTAATTCAGGGGCGGCGTGGGCCGCAGGGGTGGGATTTATCTACTAATTCAGGGGCGGCACGGGCCGCAGGGGCTGGATTTATCTACTAATTCAGGGGCGGCACGGGCCGCAGGGGTGGGATTTATCTACTAATTCAGGGGCGGCACGGGCCGCAGGGGTGGGATTTATCTACTAATTCAGGGGCGGCGCGGGCCGCAGGGGTGGGATTTATCTACTAATTCAGGGGCGGCGCGGGCTGCAGGGGTGGGATTTATCTACTAATAAATGCAATGCCCACATTTAGTTTTTATTTCGAGATCACGTGGGGGGTCCATGTTCTGAATAGACAGATGTGGCTCCTGCACAATAAACTGTATTCATTTGTGAGTGATCAAGTCCTGGATTTAATTGTCCAAGAAATGTATAAAAAAAATCAAAAAGGGGAAATTTTGTTTTACAGTCTGAAATAAATAAACCCCCCCATGAGAATCCCTCCCTCCCTTGGAAAGCCCAGAAACTAAACAAAAAAATATGCATAAATGAAATTGACTCCCTAAAAAGAATCCCCCCCCCCCCACCATTATATATAAAATCAATAATTAGAAACGGTGTGGTAGGTCTCAAAACAGGGGAAGTTGCACAGGCCTGGATGTGAAGGGCACATGGGGCAGTAAAACCGGGTATCCCTCCTCCTTCCGTGTTTACTGCACACCCGGGATCTCTTTTGGGGGTATCTTTGGTTCTCAGTGCCAGGGACGGGGTGAAGGAAGTGGCGCTCAGTGAGCCTTTTGACATCCTCTGACTCTAAGGATTCTCCAGGTGCGGGGGAGTCAAACAGGAGGTGCTCTATAATGTTCTCCTGATACTGGGGGAAACTGAGCGTTCCCTGGGTCTCGTACAGCACATAACTGTTGTAAGTGGCCACCTGGATAGATCGCTACCTTTTTATACCAGGCCCTAGTTTTGCGCTTGACCAGGTACGGTTGTAGGACCTGGTCAGATAGATCGACTCCCCCCATGAACTTGTAGACCGGTTTCCTCTTATCAGAGGTAGCGCCCCTCTCTCTCACTGCCACTGTGGTGTCCTCGTGCACGGTGGAGAGCATGTACACATCCTTTTTGTCACTCCATTTGACAGCGAGCAACTGGTCACTGGTGAATGAGAGTGACGCACCCCTTACTAGTCGCCTGGACACCAGCTGTTGAGGGAAGCCGACTCTATTTTTTCGTACCGTCCCACAGGCCCCTGTATTCGCAGCATGGAGGGACTTATACAGGGGGACGCTGGTGTAGTAATTGTCGGTGTACACATGGTACCCGTTCTGTAGGAATGGCACCATGAGTTCCCAGACAATTTTCCCACTAATGCCAATATCCTCTGGGAATTCTGGGGGATTAAGGTGGTGGTCCCTGCCCTCATAAATGAAAAAGCCACAGGTGTAGCCCGTTGTGTTCTCGCACACCTTATAGAGTTTCACTCCGTATCGGGCTATTTTGGAGGGGATGTATTGGGGAAACGATAGACGGCCCTTGAAGGCCATAAGGGACTGGTCTACCGCTATTTTTTGGCCTGGGGTGTACAAATTTAGAAAAGACTCAGATAGGAGGGAGATGAGGGGTCTCAACTTGTTGAGGCGATCATGGCCTGGGTCACTTCTTGGGGGGATTTGGGAGTTGTCTGAGAAGTGCATGAAGCGCATTAGCGTCTCATAGCGCGTTCGGGTCATGACAGCAGCAAATACAGGGGTGCTGTGGATAGCGCTGGTAGCCCAGGAGGAGCGGATAGAAGGTTTTTTTACTATCCCCATATTTAGTGTAATTCCCCAAAAAATTTTCATTTCACAGATGGTTGTGGGGATCCATCCTCTGGCATAATAAGAACTGGGATTTTGGGTGACAAATTGCCTGGCGTATAAATTCGTCTGCTGGACAATTAGTTCCAGGACCTGATCGCCTATAAACAAATTAAAAAAATTATAGGGGGTAAAATTTGTGACATCAGAGTTGATGCCTGGAGTCGCTGTAAATGGCGGAATTTGGGGGGAGAAAGAAACTGCAGGATCCCACATGGCGGGAGGGACTGCAGTACTAGGCCCGGCTCCTGACCCTTGACCGCTGCGTCCACCACCACATTGCGGGAGGAACTGCAGTACTAGGCCCGACTCCTGACCCTTCACCGCTGACCGCTGCGTCCACCACCACATTGCGGGAGGGACTGCAGTACTAGGCCCGACTCCTGACGCTTCACCGCTGACCGCTGCGTCCACCACCACATTGCGGGAGGGACTGCAGTACTAGGCCCGGCTCCTGACGCTTCACCGCTGACCACTGCGTCCACCACCACATTGCGGGAGGGACTGCAGTACTAGGCCCGGCTCCTGACGCTTCACCGCTGACCGCTGTGTCCACCACCACATTGCGGGAGGGACTGCAGTACTAGGCCCGGCTCCTGACGCCTCACCGCTGACCGCTGCGTCCACCACCACATTGTGGGAGGGACTGCAGTACTAGGCCCGACTCCTGACCCTTCACCGCTGACCGCTGCGTCCACCACCACATTGCGGGAGGAACTGCAGTACTAGGCCCGGCTCCTGACGCCTCACCGCTGACCGCTGCGTCCACCACCACATTGCGGGAGGGACTGCAGTACTAGGCCCGGCTCCTGACCCTTCACCGCTGACCGCTGCGTCCACCACCACATTGCGGGAGGGACTGCAGTACTAGGCCCGACTCCTGACCCTTCACCGCTGACCGCTGCGTCCACCACCACATTGCGGGAGGGACTGCAGTACTAGGCCCGGCTCCTGACGCTTCACCGCTGACCGCTGCGTCCACCACCACATTGCGGGAGGGACTGCAGTACTAGGCCCGGCTCCTGACGCTTCACCGCTGACCGCTGCGTCCACCACCACATTGCGGGAGGGACTGCAGTACTAGGCCCGACTCCTGACCCTTCACCGCTGACCGCTGCGTCCACCACCACATTGCGGGAGGAACTGCAGTACTAGGCCCGGCTCCTGACCCTTCACCGCTGACCGCTGCGTCCACCACCACATTGCGGGAGGGACTGCAGTACTAGGCCCGGCTCCTGACGCCTCACCGCTGACCGCTGCGTCCACCACCACATTGCGGGAGGGACTGCAGTACTAGGTCCGACTCCTGACCCTTCACCGCTGACCGCTGCGTCCACCACCACATTGCGGGAGGGACTGCAGTACTAGGCCCGGCTCCTGACGCTTCACCGCTGACCGCTGCGTCCACCACCACATTGCGGGAGGAACTGCAGTACTAGGCCCGGCTCCTGACGCTTCACCGCTGACCGCTGCGTCCACCACCACATTGCGGGAGGAACTGCAGTACTAGGCCCGGCTCCTGACGCTTCACCGCTGACCGCTGCGTCCACCACCACATTGCAGGAGGGACTGCAGTACTAGGCCCGACTCCTGACCCTTCACCGCTGACCGCTGCGTCCACCACCATAGGGCTGGGGGGTCCAGGGGCAGAAGCAGAACTTGTGTCGCTTTCTGAGCCAAGTTCTGCTTCTGACGCAGTGTCTGTATCACTGCCGGAACCGCTAGAGCACATCATGGCGTGCGCCTGCTCTGCAGAGAACATTCTGCGGCTTCTGCGGTTCATTATTTTCTAACACTAAACTAACAAGTACATTTTTTTTTTTTTTGTATTTTACATTTTTTTGTATTTTTTATTTTTATATAATATAGACACAACACTAACGTAAAAAAAGAAAAAAATACGGTAAACCGCAGTTAATTACAGCAACTAAAACTAATTCAGCGGAAAAACAAAAGAATTACGGAGATAAGTAATTACGGGTAATCTGGGGTGATTACGGGTAATCTGGGGTGATTACGGTAATCTGGGGTGATTACGGGTAATCAGGGGTGATTACGGTAATCAGGGGTGATTACGGGTAATCTGGGGTGATTACGATAATCAGGGGTGATTACGGACAATATCGGAACACTGGCGAGTAAGTATGTGGTGCATTTCACAGCACAAGATTTCTAGTATTTCTCTCTTTCCTCTCACAGATCAACTACAGTGAGAGGAGGGAGGGAAAGAGCACAAATCCTGTCCTGTATTGTGAAAATATGGGACTATGGTCACTGTGATAGGAATATCACAGTGACCATCTGATCAGGGACCAATTATAACGGTCCCTGATCAGTTTCCATTTACAGGCAGAATAGCTGCCTTAGACTCACAGCGCATGCGTGCGCCATTTTTCTTTTTTTCCCGGCAGTTGGGGGGGGGGGGGGACGGGACGACGGGGGACACGATCGGAGGCAGCAGGGGGCCTAAGCAGCAGTTTTTTTATCTCCTCTTACCAAACATACATGGTGAGAGGAGATAAAATCATCATTTGCATCGGCACATTTATTGTAACAGCGGTCGCCGGTATGGGGACCGCAAACAGCTGTCCCCAGTCACTGCTCCAAGCCGTCAGCTACCTCCGGCAGCTGAGAGCAGGGAGCTAAGCCTCCCCCCAGCGGCGCTATTTATTCCGATGCCGCGACGTAAAAAGTCTATGGCATCGGAATAAGGCCCGTTAGTGACCGACGTAGAAACACGATGGGCCGGTCACGGGTTAAAGTTCAATGTGTTTTTCCACAGCAAAAATCGGAGGCTTTCCCATTGATTTCTGACGCAGATGCCACAAGCGTGTAGCAGATCCGCACGAGAATAAGGCCCTGTTCACATAGAGTTTTTTGCCGCATTTTTTGCAGCGGAAACTACGTTGGAAACTGCGGCAAAAAAACAGCCGAAATCGCCTCCTATTCATTTCAACGGGAAAAAAATGCTCGCGAGAGAAAGAAGCGCCGTGCCCTTTCTTCAGGCATTTCCGTCTCCGACCTCCCATGGACATGAATGGGAGGCAGAGAAAGCCTGAAGGGATTTGGAGGCAGATTTTTCTGCCTGCAATAAACTGTGTGAACGAGGCCCGAGCCCCAGAGTCATTCCCAGATCCTTCTCCTCGGCTTTCCATGTAATATTAGTCGCACGCTTCTTATTTCTTTTCATGGTGCGGACAAAAATACTCGTGGAAAATTTTTCACAGCTGAACTGCGGAAACCTCATGTGCATGGGATGCAGAATCATCGGAATCCGGATCAAATCCAACATGTGTGAACGGGGCCTCAGGGGGAGTTCAAAAAAACCTCTGTTAGGCCAAATGCCCACGATTCTTATTACGTGCAAATTTGTCGCGGGGATTTTAGTGCAGCAAATCCGCAGTGTAAACCGGGACCGGCAAAGTCAATGAGATCAAGAAATCTCATCTACGGCGCATTTTCTGCACAAAAACTGACCTGCGGTGCGAATATGAAAATATGCGACATGTCAATTTATCTTGTGTTTCCGCCTGCGAATTGTTTCTGACTAGATAAAAAAAACAAAAAACCTGCACCTATTTCCGCATCAAAATGTAAAAACCGCAGCTAAAAACATATAAAAAAAACGCATCAAACAACCCATCAAATAGCGCACTATTAGCTGCCGATTTTACCTGCGGTTTTGATGCAGATTTTGTGCACCGGATTCCTCAATGTGGCGTTACAGAATTTGCGCGGGATTTACAGATTAACCCCTTACATTGTAAAGGAAGAAACACGTTACAATTCTGCCGCATTAGGGAACGTTCACACTGATTATTTTTGGCCATTTTTCCTCCATACGAGGCGTGTTTTTTGCGGGACAAGTTGTCGTTTTTCATGGACCATTTATTGTATCGCATAATGTACTGGGAAGCTGAATTATTTTTTTTTGTGAGGTGAAATGGGCAAAAAACTGCGATTACGCCATTATTCGGCGCGATGACTTGTTTCAGGGGGCGCCCCCCGATTCTAACATTTTAGATGCCGCATTTAAGGTGTAAAACGGGCGGAATCAAAGTGACCTTTGATTCTGCCCCTTGGAGTGAGGTGTCGGCTGCGTAACCCGGTCGTCACCCGCTGTGTAAGGAGCGCGCTCAGCCCGTGCGCCCGCTCTATACTTCCCATACACACCTGACTCTTATCCTGTACAGTTCCGTGATATTATAAATCCGCAGCACGTCCTGAAGTCCATGCAGATTGTTTTTCTGCTGCACGCGCGTGACGTTCTGACAAACCGCAGTCACATGAGTTGGGGCTTATTCAGACTAACGGGTTCATCGTCCGTGTGAAGGAGGTTTTTTTTAACGGCTGCGTGGATTTCTATGGAGTTATTCACACGGTCGTTGCTTTAACGGACCGTGTGAAGGGCCTGTAAAAAAAATAGGACATGTTCTATTTTTGTGCATTTTCAGGGATCCCTCAATAGACTCGAGTCTGTGAAAACGGGTCCCACACGGGTGCAAATCGCCCGTGAAAAACGGCCATTATTCACGTCTGATTTCACACACGTTGGTCTGAATATCGCCTTTTTATGGTAATTTGTGAATTTTCATGCGCAGATAGGAGACGAGTGAGTGGCTTATTCAGACGTCCGTGTCCGGTCTGTAATATACGGAGGTGTATCCGCCATGTGTCCCGGACCGACCACAGTTCAGGGAGCCGGACTTCTAGCATCACAGATATCTATAATCATAGGAGACCCTCCCTCCTCGTGGGGACTCTGTCCCCGCTCCCGTGCTATATATGGGGCAGTATTCCCGCGGAGAGGCAGGGACTCCCAGCAGCATTGATAACTGTGATGCTGGGAGTCCGACTCCATGAATTGCGGTCGGCCTGGGAAATACGGCCAATACACGCTCCGTATATCACGGACCGAACACGTCTGTCTGAATAAGGCCTTAGTCCAGTTACACAGTGCGGTCAAATACCATTTTTTTGCCACAATCTTTGCAAAATCGCAGCAAAAACGTGATTTGACGGCACTGTGAGAATAACAGCCTAACAGCGCTATTTTTTCATGTTTTGTATCCTTTTTTAATGCAATTTTAATAATCGCAGCACAAATCACACGGTTCTGCCGCAATTTTTATATAATCGCGCCAAAACTGTGCCGTTTTTGCCGCGATTGCGAAAATTGTGCCAAAAAAACGCTAGGAAAACGAAAAAAAACAAAAAAACATTTGAACATACTTTATACATTCTACAAATGGGGTCAGGAGGAATGGGAAGCAGGATGGAGGGGGGGAGGGGCGACGACACTCTCCAGCCTGCAGGTCCGGTCGGCAGTGTAGAGGAGCTGGGGGGCGGGATCTCCACATGGAGCTTTTGAACATGCTGCATCTTCCCTGTCTATTCGTGAAGCTACAACAGGTATGCAGGGGGGGCCGCGATCGTTGCTAGGGGGGGGGGAGCGACCGTTGCTGGGGGGGGAGCGACCGTTGCGAGGTTGGCTGACAGTCTGAGGGGGGGTCGATGACAGCCTGGTGGGCCCCTTTTCTTCATCCATGTGGCCAGGCCACTGACGGGAGTACCAGTAATACCCCCCTGATGGCGGCCCTGGGCCAGGCCCCTGACGGGAGTACTACTAGTACTGCCCTGATGGCGGTCCTGGTAGCCAGTGTAATGCTGGCCGAGAAATTGCCGCTAGGGGCAATGTGGGGGGGGGGGGTAATGAGCAGGCTGGTGCTACGAGGATACATAACAGGATTAACATTGATGGCAGTGTGATTGGGGATGGGAGGGAACAGCAGGAGGTGGGGGTCATTACTGTTTAGCGTTCCTGGTGGGAGCAGAGGCGGGATAGCGCTGCTCTTTGTGCACCGCGCCAGGATATTCTCTATCCCACGCGATGCACGGGACTTCTTACTTCCGGGCACCATTGGAAGTGATGCGGAGGCGACTGGAAGTGACGTGGCAGACGTCGTGTGAGATACGGCGGCAGCCGAAATTGACGGTGAATGTGTGGGCCGGACATGTTATCCGGCATTGACACTCACACCCCGTCAGGGAAAAGACCTGCTGGACGAGCAGGCGGGAAGGACCAAGAGAAAGGGGGATACTACCAGCATCACAAGCCCCGCTATCAGTGCGGGAGCGGAAAGAGGAACTGGCCGGGGACACACCACCTGCCTCGCCAAGAAGCACATACCGTGCTTGCGTCCGTCCCGATATCTTCTGGGGACCACGATCTTCCTCTGCTCCGGCCTGAATAGGTTCATGGATAATCTGCTGCTGCTCCATTTCTTCGGTCTTCAGGTATGTACAGTATCCTTGCTCTCTAACACAAAACTGACCAGCCCCTTAACTGGCTGCCCCTTTTCACCACAGGTGGGCTCCCTACCCAGCCCACCTTAGCCATGTCAGTTCCAGAAGCAATGCAGCTGCCACCATTTTAAAGACCCCAAAAGGATGGCTAAGGGACATGCATGGCATCCCTTGTGCCTCCTTGCTCGGACTTTGCCCCGACCTCGTCGCTCTTTACACAGGAGGCACCTGATACAAGGGCACGTCCCCTATATATTCCAACTCAGAAATCTATGGTATTGTCAGAGCAGTATGTTCTCTGAGTTCCTGTCTGTTGCTCTCGCTTTATGTTAGGTCAACCGGCTACTGACAAGGCCTGTCGTGACCTCATCTTTGCTGTCCAGGCCGAGTGTCCACATTGTAACCAGGCCGAGTGTCCACATTGTAACCAGGCCGAGTGTCCACATTGTAACCAGGCCTAGTGTTCACATTGTAACCAGGCCGAGTGTCCACGTTGTAACCAGGCCGAGTGTCCACATTGTAACCAGGCCGAATGTCCACATTGTAACCAGGCCTAATATCCACATTGTAACCAGGCCGAGTGTCCACATTGTAACCAGGTCGAGTGTCCACATTGTAACCAGGCCGAGTGTCCACGTTGTAACCAGGCCGAGTGTCCACATTGTAACAAGGCCGAGTGTCCACATTGTAACCAGGCCGAGTGTCCACGTTGTAACCAGGCCGAGTGTCCACATTGTAACCAGGCCAAGTGTCCACATTGTAACCAGGCCGAATGTCCACATTGTAACCAGGCCGAATATCCACATTGTAACCAGGCCGAGTGTCCACATTGTAACCAGGTCGAGTGTCCACATTGTAACCAGGCCGAGTGTCCACGTTGTAACCAGGCCGAGTGTCCACATTGTAACAAGGCCGAGTGTCCACATTGTAACCAGGCCCAAGTCCACATTGTAACCAGGCCTAGTGTCCACATTGTAACCAGGCCCAGTGTCCACATTTTAACCAGGCCCAGTGTCCACATTTTAACCAGGCCGAGTGTCCACATTGTAACCAGGCCGAGTGTCCACATTGTAACCAGGCCGAGTGTCCACATTGTAACCAGGCCGAGTGTCCACATTGTAACCAGGCCGAGTGTTCACATTGTAACCAGGCCGAGTGTCCACATTGTAACCAGGCCGAGTGTCCACATTGTAACCAGGCGCAGTGTCCACATTGTAACCAGGCCCAGTGTCCACATTGTAACCAGGCCGAGTGTCCACATTGTAACCAGGCCCAGTGTCCACATTTTAACCAGGCCGAGTGTCCACATTGTAACCAGGCCGAGTGTCCACATTGTAACCAGGCCGAGTGTCCACATTGTAACCAGGCCGAGTGTCCACATTGTAACAAGGCCCAGTGTCCACATTGTAACCAGGCCCAGTGTCCACATTGTAACCAGGCCGAGTGTCCACATTGTAACCAGGCCGAGTGTCCACATTGTAACCAGGCCGAGTGTCCACATTGTAACCAGGCCTAGTGTTCACACTGTAACCAGGCCGAGTGTCCACGTTGTAACCAGGCCAAGTGTCCACATTGTAACCAGGCCGAATGTCCACATTGTAACCAGGCCTAATATCCACATTGTAACCAGGCCGAGTGTCCACATTGTAACCAGGTCGAGTGTCCACATTGTAACCAGGCCGAGTGTCCACGTTGTAACCAGGCCGAGTGTCCACATTGTAACAAGGCCGAGTGTCCACGTTGTAACCAGGCCGAGTGTCCACGTTGTAACCAGGCCGAGTGTCCACGTTGTAACCAGGCCGAGTGTCCACGTTGTAACCAGGCCGAGTGTCCACATTGTAACAAGGCCGAGTGTCCACGTTGTAACCAGGCCGAGTGTCCACGTTGTAACCAGGCCGAGTGTCCACGTTGTAACCAGGCCGAGTGTCCACATTGTAACCAGGCCAAGTGTCCACATTGTAACCAGGCCGAATGTCCACATTGTAACCAGGCCTAATATCCACATTGTAACCAGGCCGAGTGTCCACATTGTAACCAGGTCGAGTGTCCACATTGTAACCAGGCCGAGTGTCCACGTTGTAACCAGGCCGAGTGTCCACATTGTAACAAGGCCGAGTGTCCACATTGTAACCAGGCCCAAGTCCACATTGTAACCAGGCCTAGTGTCCACATTGTAACCAGGCCCAGTGTCCACATTTTAACCAGGCCGAGTGTCCACATTGTAACCAGGCCGAGTGTCCACATTGTAACCAGGCCGAGTGTCCACATTGTAACCAGGCCGAGTGTCCACATTGTAACCAGGCCGAGTGTTCACATTGTAACCAGGCCGAGTGTCCACATTGTAACCAGGCCGAGTGTCCACATTGTAACCAGGCCCAGTGTCCACATTGTAACCAGGCCCAGTGTCCACATTGTAACCAGGCCGAGTGTCCACATTGTAACCAGGCCGAATGTCCACATTGTAACCAGGCCGAATATCCACATTGTAACCAGGCCGAGTGTCCACATTGTAACCAGGCCGAGTGTCCACATTGTAACCAGGCCGAGTGTCCACATTGTAACAAGGCCGAGTGTCCACATTGTAACCAGGCCCAAGTCCACATTGTAACCAGGCCGAGTGTCCACATTGTAACCAGGCCCAGTGTCCACATTTTAACCAGGCCCAGTGTCCACATTTTAACCAGGCCGAGTGTCCACATTGTAACCAGGCCGAGTGTCCACATTGTAACCAGGCCGAGTGTCCACATTGTAACCAGGCCGAGTGTTCACATTGTAACCAGGCCGAGTGTCCACATTGTAACCAGGCCGAGTGTCCACATTGTAACCAGGCCCAGTGTCCACATTGTAACCAGGCCCAGTGTCCACATTGTAACCAGGCCGAGTGTCCACATTGTAACCAGGCCGAGTGTCCACATTGTAACCAGGCCCAGTGTCCACATTGTAACCAGGCCGAGTGTACACATTGTAACCAGGCCCTGTGTCCACATTGTAACCAGGCCCAGTGTCCACATTGTAACCAGGCCGAGTGTCCACATTGTAACCAGGCCGAATGTCCACATTGTAACCAGGCCGAGTGTCCACATTGTAACCAGGCCGAGTGTCCACATTGTAACCAGGCCGAGTGTCCACATTGTAACCAGGCCCTGTGTCCACATTGTAACCAGGCCGAGTGTACACATTGTAACCAGGCCCAGTGTCCACATTGTAACCAGGCCCAGTGTCCACATTGTAACCAGGCCGAGTGTCCACATTGTAACCAGGCCGAGTGTCCACATTGTAACCAGGCCGAGTGTCCACATTGTAACCAGGCCGAGTGTCCACATTGTAACCAGGCCGAGTGTCCACATTGTAACCAGGCCGAGTGTCCACATTGTAACCAGGCCGAGTGTCCACATTGTAACCAGGCCCTGTGTCCACATTGTAACCAGGCCCTGTGTCCACATTGTAACCAGGCCCAGTGTCCACATTGTAACCAGGCCGAGTGTCCACATTGTAACCAGGCCCTGTGTCCACATTGTAACCAGTCCGAGTGTCCACATTGTAACCAGGCCCAGTGTCCACATTGTAACCAGGCCGAGTGTCCACAACCAGGACCATTATATGTGTAAGGAGCCGCTGTCACGTAGACGTTCAGGCCTGCGCTATTATTGGTTGTCCCCTGGGTGTGTGTCACCTTCTTCACTTCCTCATTTTAGCCCCACAACGTAACATCCGTGACCCACAAATCGCAGGGAAGAATCTCACATTCTCAGCTCAGTGGTCTAGAACCTGAACTGACTCAGCAGAGGATGAAAACATGGCGGCCTTAACCCTTGCAGGGCTGGGGAGGAGAAGTATCTAAACATGACCAGGGTGAGTTTATGGAACGGCATGATGTGATGATTCAGAGGGCATATTTTGTGGGCGTATCTGATGGGTTGCGGGTGTGTCTATTGTGTGGGTGTGTCTGATGGTGCGTGGGTGTATCTGATGAGTTATGGGCGTGTCTGATAAGTTGTGGGTGTGTCTGATGTGTGGGTGTGTCTTTATGTTTATAGATGTTCACTTTGTATATTTTGGGTTAGGACTAAAAGGTCCAGAGGTATCGGTATAGCGGTGTCCACGCGCATCTGCTGCGCATGTCTTAGATGGCGCACAACACCGGTAATGGAACACATAGACCCATAGAAACACCACAGCGCAGGACAGATAGACAGAAAAATTACCACTGCGCAGGACAGAGAGACAGATTTGTTGCATAGAGTCCCATAAGATGGTACAACATCTACCGACCAACTGACGGCTCTGGGAAAACATGTCAATACAAGGACGGGATGAGAGGACTACATCTATATCAGTCCAGAAATGGGCTACATGGAAAGTATAAAGGTAGCCAGCAAAAAATACTAAATAGAGTGCAGGTTCTTGTAAAGAAACCCCTCAACCCGGGTGCCTATAGGGTATCACACCCCAGACTATATCACAACGGGGATTCACCGTAGGGCCCAACGCCTCAAGGATCCCGGGGTAATCACATAATACACAAGGGCAGCGCATATTATAACCTCGGGGTAAAGAAAGGCACTTCTCAAACCAATTCAAATACGCAAAGGAAGGTCCCAATATTTATTAGTCCTTTTTTCTTCTCAATAAAAAAAACACCCGCGAAATCCTCGTTAACCATTTTATTTCTATGTCCTTGTATTTTTTTTAACTTTATTACTACCGACCTAGTAATAGCCGCTGGGAGATTGACAACGACCATTACTAAGGCGAGGCTTAATGTTAGCCGGTGAAAAGGTGAGCAATAACCCCCATTATTACTCCGGTACCCACCGCCACCAGGGGAACCGGGAAGAGCCAGGTGCAATCCAGTACCCGACCAGATGTAGGGGGGCCCACATCATTTTCTCCAATTATTATTTATTTAGTTTTTTTTAATTGACGTGGGGTCCCCCCCATTTTTATAATCAGCCAGATACAACACAGCAGCCGACCATTACCAGGGGAAGGGTCACTGTTTTTGGGCTTTCCTAGCCTAATAATACCAGCCTGCGGCCGCCCCAGTGCCGAGTTGTCGTTGCAGATGGTCGGGTACTGGATCATAACCCGGCTCTTCCCGATACCCCTGGTGGCGGTGGGTACCGGGGTAGTAATGGGGGTTAGTGCTGGCCTCTTCATGTCTAACATTAAGCTCCTCCTTAGTAATGGACGCTGTGAATCAGCCGGTGGCCATTACTAAGGCGGTAGTAATAAAGTTTAAAAAAAATACAGACATAGAAAAAATATTTTATTGAAATAAAAACCCCCACACACAACCATCAATATCCATTTTATTGAGATTAAAAAAGCCGTTGTAGAAGTAGTCCTGGAATCCGACGTAGTCCAACGACCAAGCCTGTAAAAAAACAAACACAAAAAAAAACATTAGCCGACAGTAACTTACTTACCCTCCTCTTCAGCTCCGGGCGCAGCGGAGGTCCTGACACCATCCAGTGTCGTGATGTTGCGCGTGGCACACAGCGACGTCATGACATGGAAAGAAGTCAGGGCCTCCAATGTGCTTGGGAACGAGGAGGGTAAGTATATTGTTACTTTAGTAAAGGGCCAATGTCGTTTATTACATAGGCCCACTTACTATAGTAACTTTTATTAGACATGGTGCGGGGTTCCCCTTGGCTATGGGGCTCGGTCGCAATTGGGACCCCTATAGTTACGTCACTGGCACTACCCCTCTTCTATTTTATTACCCAGCACTGACTCCCCCACCACAAACTCCGCCCACCTCTTGTGTTATTTTGGGGAGATATACACATGGGTTGGGGAACAGTCCATGTGTAGTAAGAGCTTTGATCAATGGTCTATAGATGCATGAAGGTCGTATTGTTCCGAGCTGCTGATGTTGCAGTGACCGGCTGGGGGCACCAGATCTCCTCATCACTTGCATGACGTAAACCCCCTTCATATATTGGGGAGGGGGTATCCAGCCTGGCGCTGATATTATTTATTGATAAGGAAATTCCCAGACGTGGCCTGAGCTGAGATTTAATTATCATTACAGCTCTGAAGAGCCAAGGAATTTACTTGTGAGTTGGCGGAGGGGGAAGTGGACATTGGCGGAGGAGAAGAGTCGGCTTGGGGACAGGGCCGTGGGGAACGAGTATAAGGGGTTTAATATAAGAAGTGAATATAACTGCTGACAAATCTCACAAAGACACAAAAAGAGAATTTCTCCACATAGGAAGTTTCAGTTCCTCAAGACAAAGAACAGCAATAATGCTAAATTATTATCATACTCTGATCTGAGCCTCCACCACAACCTTCCACCCCTACCTACAGGACTTCTCCCGCGCTGCGCCCGTACTCCGAAATGTACTACCTTGTCCTATCATTGTCACGGCTGGACATTTATGTTGGCACTGTTTTCACCAAGGACCACGGCAAGAGGGACCTGCACTTCGTGGCTCCATTAACGTGGCCAGTTGGAGACAGGCAGATCATTGTATGAGCATACCTCCCAACTTTCAAGTATCAAAAAGAGGGACAACCAGCTCATCGCGGCCAATTGTTTTCTTTTAATCCACGCCTCTAATCCCACCCAATACACACCCGGTTCAGCCCACACAATATCAAGCTCTCATAGTGCCTCCCACACAGTATAATACAAAATAGCTTCCCCCACACAGTATAATACAAAATAGCTGCCCCACACAGTATAATGCCCCCATAGCTGCCCCCACACAGTATAATACAAAATAGCTGCCCCCACACAGTATAATACAAAATAGCTGCCCCACACAGTATAATACAAAATAGCTGCCCCCACACAGTATAATACAAAATAGCTTCCCCCACACAGTATAATACAAAATAGCTGCCCCCACACAGTATAATACAAAATAGCTGCCCCCACACAGTATAATACAAAATAGCTTCCCCCACACAGTATAATACAAAATAGCTGCCCCACACAGTATAATGCCCCCATAGCTGCCCCCACACAGTATAATACAAAATAGCTTCCCCCACACAGTATAATACAAAATAGCTGCCCCACACAGTATAATGCCCCCATAGCTGCCCCCACACAGTATAATACAAAATAGCTGCCCCCACACAGTATAATACAAAATAGCTGCCCCACACAGTATAATGCCCCCACAGCTGCCCCCATACAGTATAATGTCCCCATAGCTGCCCCCACACAGTATAATGCCCCCCCACACAGTATAATGTCCCCACACAGTATAATACAAAATAGCTGCCCCACACAGTATAATGCCCCCACAGCTGCCCCCATACAGTATAATGTCTCCATAGCTGCCCCCACACAGTATAATACAAAATAGCTGCCCCACACAGTATAATGCCCCCACAGCTGCCCCCATACAGTATAATGTCTCCATAGCTGCCCCCACACAGTATAATGTCCCCCCCACACAGTATAATGCCCCCCCACACAGTATAATGTCCCCACACAGTATAATGTCCCCCCACACAGTATAATGTCCCCCCACAGTATAATGTCCCCCCACACACAGTATAATGTCCCCCCACACAGTATAATGTCCCCCCACACAGTATAATGCCCCCACAGCTGCCCCCATACAGTATAATGCCCCACAGATGCACCAATGCAGTATAATATTCAAATTCCCCCATCTACATCATTTAGCCCCATAACTTCCCAATGCAGCATAATACCTCCCATAGAGTATTATGCCCACACAGATGCCCCCATACAGTATAATTACCACAGATAACCCCATACAGTATAATGCCCCATAGCTTCCCCATACAGCTTAATGCTGCCAAAGCTTCCAACATACAGCATAATGCCCCCATACAGTATAATGTCCCCCATACAGTATAATGTCCCATACAGTATAATGTCCCCCATACAGTATAATGTCCCCCATACAGTATAATGCCCCCATACAGTATAATGTCCCCCATAACTGCCCTTATACAATATAATGCACCCTTAGCTGTCCCTAGTGCCAGTGCCCTTGTAGATAGTGACACAGTGCCCATGTAGTTAGTGTCCATGTAGATCGCACCACAGTGTCCCCTGTAGATAGTGCCCCTATATAGAGCCACAGTGTCCATATATATAGTGCTACACCCCCCCTTGAAAATAGTGCCACCCCCCCTGTAAATAGCGCTATTGGGACTCCCTCTAGGCACGAAACCCCCAGCCAGACCATAGGCCGGGGATTCCGCTCCTAGAAGGAAGCCCTGATGTCACTGTCCATATATGGACAGTGACATCAGTGGCTACTCCTCTGGCCGGGGATTTCGCTCCAGGACGAGCCCCTGACGTCAATGTCCATATATGGACAGTGACCTCAGGGGTTTCCTCTAGAAGCAGAATCCCCGGCCAGATCATCGGGAATGGGGATTCCGCTCAAAGAGTAGCCACTGACGTTACTGTCCATATATGGACAGTGACGTCAAGGGCTACCCCGAGCACAGCACTTAAAAAAAGCACTGTGCCCGGGGAGTCCTCAACAAGTGGAGGAGCTCCCTCTGCTCTTCCACTTTAAACTAATTCTGAAACAGGGAGCTCATGGTTTCCTGCTTCAGAATTGGGTTCAACTGTATCTGCGTCCTGGGGACACAGATACAGTTGACAGCGGGACATATCCCTGGCTGCCTGGGACAGCGCTCGGAATCTGGGGCTGTCACGCTGAATCCGGGACGATTGGAAGGTATGGTATGAGGGTGCAGTGCCAAATTGAGATCCAAGAGTATAGTCAAAGGAAGTCGAGGTTAGGGTCACAAGCAATGGTTCAGAAGTGGAGTCACTAGCCAAGGTCATGTACACGAATAATAAACATATAACAATCACTGATACTGGAACAAGAGTGCTGATGTCAGGATGGGGCCTCATACTCTGGTACCTATTGGTGCTTAAAGAGAGGCTTCTGAAGTTTACAATTGGATCATGTGACATCAGAAGAAAGTCTTCTAATTTGGAAGTAGTTCCTGATGCCGACCACATGCTCCAGTGTGTAGTACTGCACTTTGACCACTAGGGGGCACTCTGGCTCCGGAAATGGCTGAAAGACTATGCTGAACATGGTAAGTAGCCACATTTTACGCCATTTTCTTCCAGTACCCCCTCTTAGGTCTGGGCTCCGAACACCCCTAAAAATGTTTATTGTGCATTTTTTAAGGCAGTGAGGAGCATGAAGATCGGATTATTTAACCCTTACCAGTTAACAAGAAACTAAAGAGTCCTTTTTGAAATCTTGGGAGTCCAAAATGTTGTCAACTTCATATTCTTCTGGCTTCTCCACAGAGACTAGGCTGGTCGTCACTCGAGTTGAAGAGACTCTGTTGATAACAACGGCTTCGACAGGGAGGCATGAAACACTAGGAATTATTAGATAAGAGAGGTTCATCTCATCACCGGGTTGATAACGTGGCCCGTTGTATCATGAGGCAAATTTCATGCTGGGTGCTCTAAATTGAAGAAGGTGGGTGGAAAGCTAGACTTTGTCGCTCTAATTTAAGGACAACTCCTTTTTCCAATCTGCATTGGACTTGTTTCTAGACGAGGTCTTCTGGAAATTTCTCTTCGCTAGAGACCATATAGAGGAAGAACTTTGAAGGAGTGGTTATATGGCTGGCTGTCACGAGGCGGGGTGTGGACCCACTGGGCCGTACCGCGTAGCGGGGTAGCAGCTGGCCAACTAGGTACAAAACAATGTCTATAGTTCAAAACGGGTACCTGAGGCAATAGTAGACAGTGGCAGGATCACGACTTGGCTTTCACAGCAGGTGACGCCGCGGATGCGGCGGAAGACACGACTTGGTTTCACAGCAGGTGATGCCGCGGATGCGGCGGAAGACACGACTTGGCTTTCACAGCAGGTGATGCCGCGGATGCGGCGGAAGACACGACTTGGCTTTCACAGCTGGTAACGGTAGTACGGGATACAGGGTACAGGCAGCAGGAACGGGCAACACTGGGAACTGGAAAACACTGGGAGACCTTTATTATATTATCATTAGGTCGCCCCCTTGTCCTTGTTACAGACCTCAGTGTAATAATATCATTAGGTCGCCCCCTTGTCCTTGTTACAGGCCTTGGTGTAATAATATCATTAGGTTGCCCCTTGTTCTTGTTACAGGCCCCGGTGTAATAATATCATTAGGTCCCCCCCTTGTTCTTTTTACAGGCCTCGGTGTAATAATATCATTAGGTCGCCCCCTTGTCCTTGTTACAGGCCTCGCTGTAATAATATCATTAGGTTGCCCCCTTGTCCTTGTTACAGACCTCAGTGTAATAATATCATTAGGTCGCCCCCTTGTCCTTGTTACAGGTCTCGGTGTAATAATATCATTAGGTCGCCCCCTTGTCCTTGTTACAGGTCTCGGTGTAATAATATCATTAGGTTGCCCCCTTGTCCTTGTTACAGGCCTTGGTGTAATAATATCATTAGGTCGCCCCCTTGTCCTTGTTACAGGCCTCGGTGTAATAATATCATTAGGTCTCCCCCTTGTCCTTGTTACAGGTCTCGGTGTAATAATATCATTAGGTCGCCCCATTGTCCTTGTTACAGGCCTCGGTGTAATAATATCATTAGGTCGCCCCCTTGTCCTTGTTACAGGCCTCGGTGTAATAATATCATTAGGTCGCCCCTTGTTCTTGTTACAGGTCTCGCTGTAATAATATCATTAGGTCGCCCCCTTGTCCTTGTTACAGGCCTTGGTGTAATAATATCATTAGGTCGCCCCCTTGTCCTTGTTACAGGCCTCGGTGTGATAATATCATTAGGTCACCTCCTTGTTATAGACCTCAGTGTAATAATATCATTAGGTCGCCCCCTTGTTACAGGCCTTGTTGTAATAATATCATTAGGTTGCCCCTTGTTCTTGTTACAGGCCTCGGTGTAATAATATCATTAGGTCGCCCCCTTGTCCTTGTTACAGGCCTCGCTGTAATAATATCATTAGGTCGCCCCTTGTCCTTGTTACAGGCCTCGGTGTAATAATATTATTAGGTCCACCCTTGTCCTTGTTACAGGCCTCGCTGTAATAATATCATTAGGTCGCCCCCTTGTCCTTGTTACAGGCCTCAGTGTAATAATATCATTAGGTCGCCCCTTGTCCTTGTTACAGGCCTCGGTGTAATAATATTATTAGGTCGCCCCCTTGTCCTTGTTACAGGTCTTGGTGTAATTATATCATTAGGTCGCCCCCTTGTCCTTGTTACAGGCCTTGGTGTAATAATATCATTAGGTCGCCCCCTTGTGCTTGTTACAGGCCTCGGTGTAATAATATCATTAGGTCGCCCCCTTGTCCTTGTTACAGGTCTCGGTGTAATAATATCATTAGGTCGCCCCATTGTCCTTGTTACAGGCCTCGGTGTAATAATATCATTAGGTCGCCCCCTTGTCCTTGTTACAGGCCTCGGTGTAATAATATCATTAGGTCGCCCCCTTGTTCTTGTTACAGGTCTCGCTGTAATAATATCATTAGGTCGCCCCCTTGTCCTTGTTACAGGCCTTGGTGTAATCATATCATTAGGTCGCCCCCTTGTCCTTGTTACAGGCCTCGCTGTAATAATATCATTAGGTCGCCCCCTTGTCCTTGTTACAGGCCTCAGTGTAATAATATCATTAGGTCGCCCCCTTGTCCTTGTTACAGGCCTTGGTGTAATAATATCATTAGGTCGCCCCCTTCTGCTTGTTACAGGCCTCGGTGTAATAATATCATTAGGTCGCCCCCTTGTCCTTGTTACAGGCCTCGGTGTAATAATATCATTAGGTCGCCCCTTGTTCTTGTTACAGGTCTCGCTGTAATAATATCATTAGGTCGCCCCCTTGTCCTTGTTACAGGCCTTGGTGTAATAATATCATTAGGTCGCCCCCTTGTCCTTGTTACAGGCCTCGGTGTGATATCATTAGGTCACCTCCTTGTTATAGACCTCAGTGTAATAATATCATTAGGTCGCCCCCTTGTCCTTGTTACAGGCCTTGTTGTAATAATATCATTAGGTTGCACTTTGTTCTTGTTACAGGCCTCGGTGTAATAATATCATTAGGTCGCCCCCTTGTCCTTGTTACAGGCCTCGCTGTAATAATATCATTAGGTCGCCCCTTGTCCTTGTTACAGGCCTCGGTGTAATAATATTATTAGGTCGCCCCCTTGTCCTTGTTACAGGCCTCGCTGTAATAATATCATTAGGTCGCCCCCTTGTCCTTGTTATAGGCCTCAGTGTAATAATATCATTAGGTCGCCCCTTGTCCTTGTTACAGGCCTCGGTGTAATAATATTATTAGGTCGCCCCCTTGTCCTTGTTACAGGTCTCGGTGTAATTATATCATTAGGTCGCCCCCTTGTCCTTGTTACAGGCCTTGGTGTAATAATATCATTAGGTCGCCCCCTTGTGCTTGTTACAGGCCTCGGTGTAATAATATCATTAGGTCGCCCCCTTGTCCTTGTTACAGGCCTCAGTGTAATAATATCATTAGGTCGCCCCTTTGTCCTATAGCAGCAGAGCAGAGGATTCATGAGAACCAGCATCTCAGGGTCTTCAGGTGTCTGTTAGTAGATGTCCTACCTGTCATGTTTGATATCTCCCCCTCGGAGCATGGTACACAGTGATAGCAGCAGACTTGGTGTGGCATGGGGGGCTACTAACACAGATAACAAGAGCCAGCGGGCATGGGGGGGCCACTCACACAGATAACAAGAGCCAGTGGGCATGGGGGGGCGACTCACAAAGAGCAAGAGCCAGTGGGCATGGGGGGGCGACTCACAAAGAGCAAGAGCCAGCGGGCATGGGGGGGCCACTCACAAAGAGCATGAGCCAGTTAGCATGGGGGCCACTCACAAAGAGCATGGAGCCAGTTAGCATGGGGGCCACTCACACACAACAAGAGCCAGCGGGCATGGGGGGGCCACTCACACAGATAACAAGAGCCAGTGGGCATGGGGGGCCACTCACAGATAACAAGAGCCAGCGGGCATGGGGGGGCTACTCACAAAGAGCAAGAGCCAGCGGGCATGGGGGGGGGCCACTCACACAGATAACAAGAGCCAGCGGGCATGGGGGGCCACACACAGATAACAAGAGCCAGCGGGCATGGGGGGCCACTCACACAGATAACAAGAGCCAGCGGACATGGGGGGCTAGTCACACAGATAACAAGAGCTAGCGGGCATGGGGGGGGGCACTCACAAAGAGCATGAGCCAGTTAGCATGGCGGCCACTCACAAAGAGCATGGAGTCAGTTAGCATGGGGGCCACTCACACACAACAAGAGCCAGCGGGCATGGGGGGCCACTCACACAGAGCGACAATCAGTCAGTATTGGGGGCCACACATCCAGAGAGCACATTGGGGTGAGTTATGCCACCCAGAGTGCGGCAGCAGCACGGATCCTCTTCTCTGTCATTGGCTGGTGACAGGGTGCGGGGTGCAGGGTGCCGGGTTGATATCTCGGCGTGGCTGAAACATGAGATTATTCTGGAATTCTACAACCTGTGACTTCCTCTTCTATAATAGTCTGAGAACATCTGCGGTTTATCTCTGCAATTTCCTGATTTCATAATCTACAAATAAAATAATAAGAACATGAAAAAAATATCTGCGAGCGGCGTCCCTGTAACGAAGGAACAGAAATCCATTCCACCACGAGAAGAAAATATCAGGAATTCGAGGCTGCAGGAAAATTTAGGACGTTTTAAAACGTTCTTTTTATTCGTTTTACAGGAGAAAATTAAACATTAGAAAATGATTCATCGCATAGGAAGAAAACCTGCGATAATAAAGAGAATCAGCGCGCACGCGTCAGGTGCGATAGATGAAGACGGCCAGGCTCAGGCCGGATTCACATGAGCATGTTCAGTCCTGATATACGGACTATATGCCGGCAGTATATCCCGGACCGAACACACTGCAGGGAGCCGCGCTCTTATCGTCATAGTTATCTATGGCGCGAGGAGTCTCTGCCTCGCTGCGGGAAAACTGTCCCAAACACGGCTCCCTGCAATGTGTTCGGTCTGGGAAATACTGCCGGCATAAAGTCCGTATATCAGGACCGAACACACTCATGTGAATCCGGCCTTACAGTCAGGTCATGTTTGTATTTAACCATAAACCTGGAGGCTTCACGTATCCTGCGGTCAACATCTCACAGCCACGAGAAACAAGGGAAGAAAACGGAGGAGGTGATAGATGGCGGGGCATCAAGAAGTAAGGTGTGTACATCACAAGAGCTTTGGAATATGAGCCATGGAGTTATGCTGGTCGAAGATCTTGAGTCCAGGGGTGCGATTCAAATTTTTAATAACCGGTTCTCTGTTTCGCCGACAAATACATATTCAGGGGGGGGGGGGGGGCATGCGGTGTATTGCACCATGGAATATTATTCAAATAATCAAATTAAACGATTACAATATTCCAAACACCCCCAATATTAAAGTGGATTCGAAATAAAGAAATTCCCTGTTCAGAATGTTTAGCTTGATTTCCACAGTATGTATATATCTACATAAGAGTATATACCTACCTACTCGCACTCTTTATATTAAACACAGCCATTATAGACCTATATGCACACATTCAATATCCTAAGCGTGTTCATTTAGTGACACTGTGCACTGTGAGAAGGGTGGAGAATTGTGCGGCGTGCGCAGTAAGCAGCAACAAATCTCCCGGCTAATGCACAGATCCGGTGCCAGAACCAAGCTCACAACCTATACACAGCTCCAGAACCAAGCTTATACATATATACAACTCCAGAACCAAGCTTATACATATATACAACTCCAGAACCAAGCTCATACATATATACAGCACCAGTACCAAGCTCATAACCTATATACAGCACCAGAACAAAGCTCAGTACATATATACAGCACCAGAACAAAGCTCAGTACATATATATAGAACCAGAACAAAGCTCAGTACATATATACAGCGCCAGAACCAAGATCAGTACATATATACAACTCCAGAACCAAGCTTATACATATATACAACTCCAGAACCAAGCTTATACATATATACAACTCCAGAACCAAGCTTATACATATATACAACTCCAGAACCAAGCTCATACATATATACAGCACCAGAACCAAGCTCATACATATATACAGCACCAGTACCAAGCTCATAACCTATATACAGCACCAGAACAAAGCTCAGTACATATATACAGCACCAGAACAAAGCTCAGTACATATATATAGAACCAGAACAAAGCTCAGTACATATATACTGCGCCAGAACCAAGATCAGTACATATATACTGTAGCGTCCATGGCCGTGGGCCGTCGGATTTACTCACCTCCCGACGCCCGCAGCTATGGATCTGTGAGCGCTGGTCCCCATCTCCTTCCTAGGAGACGCCAGCGCTCACTTCCGCTCCGTTCGGCTGTGTCCCGTAGGAGGAAGTCATCATCATCAACTGCCACGATTTCCTGGTCTATAAGAAGGCCCCTGACCTTCTAATCCTTGCCTGAGCGTTGTTAGTTTTCCCAGTCTGTCTTTCAAATGGTCCCTTAGTGTCTCCCGTTCCAGCTGTTACCCGTGCATTGTTCCCCGTTTCCCGTGCTGTTCCTTAGTATCAAGTCGTGCCATGTCCTGTGTCATCTGCCACGTCCGGAGGAATCCGCCACGTCCTGTGTCATCTGCCACGTCCGGATGAATCCGCCACGTCCTGTGTCATCTGCCATGTCCGGAGGAATCCGCCACGTCCTGTGTCATCTGCCACGTCTGGAGAAATCCGGCACATTCTGTGTCATCTGCCACGTCCGGAGGAATCTGCCACGTCTGGCGCAACTTGCGGCTCCTGTGTCATTTGCCACGTTTGGTGCTATCTGCTGCACCCATCTCCATCTGTGCCAGAGCTGCGGCCACCGTCTGGACTATCCAGGTACCCTTGTGTGGGACATTGTATTTCTGGGGTGTCCTGTTGTTTGGCCAGCTGCCTCCCCGCTACGGCGGTACGGCCTAGTGGGCCCACTAACCCGCTCCGTGACAGTACGCTCAGGCCATGGACCCTGCTGGTCAACCTGAGACTTTGACGACACAAGCCATGCTGGCCGAGATGGAGGATCTCCAGTCACGACAAGACCAGCTCCTCCTGTCAGTGAACGCCATAGCCCATCGGATGCTTGCTCCAACCACAGTCGTCACCGCACCCGTTCCTGCGGTTCCTCCTGCTACACTTCCTGTCTGTACCAGTACCAACCCCCTGTGTTTCTTGCCGCTGCCTCCACGCTATGACAGAGATCCGAGGTCCTGCAGGAGATTTTTGAATCAGTGCCTGATCCATTTCAGACTACATGCCAGGTCCTTCAGTTCGGATGACGTCAGGATCGCCTTCATCATCTCTCTCCTTACTGGCAAAGCCCTGGCATGGGCTAATCCTCTGTGGGAACATCAGGGACCAGAGACCCAGGACTTGCAGTGCTTCTTACGGACCTTCCGCTCGATCTTTGAGGAACCTGGGAGAGTTTCTTCGGCTGCTGCATCCTTGCTAACCCTACACCAGGGAGACCTCTCCGTGGGCGAGTATTCCATCCAGTTCCGTATCCTGGCTGCTGAATTGACCTGGAACAACGAGGCTTTGGTGGCTACATTCTGGCAGGGACTGTCTTCAGGGATCAAGGACGAGCTGGCTGCTCACGATCTGCTATCTACCCTGGACGATCTTATCCTACTCCCGGGTTGACATGAGGATCCGGGAGCGTTCCCAAGAGGTACTCCGGGAGAGAGAACTTCCTTGGCTGGATTCTGCTTTCCTGCAATCCTCCTCAGTCGTCCCACCAGAGGATCCGATGCAGGGTAATTATGTCAAATTCTCTAACCAGGAGAAACAACACAGACGCACTTCTGGACTTTGTCTGTATTGCGGCCTCAGAGGCCATATTGTGCGTCTGTGTCCCCAGAGGCCAGAAAGACCCCATTGCCTAGGATTGGTTGGAGAGACAATCCTAGGTGGAACGGAATCTAACAGAGCATTCTGTTCCAAGTTGACTATTCCTGTGACCCTAGTATCCGGCGACAGGACGCATCAAGTTTCTGCCTATCTTGACTCTGGCTCTGCTGCTAACTTCATCCAGAAAGAGCTAGTAGATCAGTTGCCCACAGTTCCCCTAGAGATGTCTTTGGCTGTTGCCTCTGTTAATGGACTGCCTCTGCCTGATCCCATCATTTCTAAAACCAAGCCGTTGAAGCTCCAAGTTGGAGTCCTGCATTTTTAATTAATTTCTTTCCTTGTTTTGCCCATCAATCCTGTTCTGCTGGGCCTGCCTTGGCTTCGACTACATGCCCCAGTCCTGGACTGGAATTCTGGAGAGGTTCTCCAATGGGGCTCCAAGTGCCATGGTCGTTGTCTGTTGCAGATCCACCCTGTCAAGCCTTCTCTGCCTCAGTCGCTGTCGGGACTGCCTCCCCAATTTGCTCAGTATGCAGATGTTTTCAGCAAATGGGAGGCTGAGACGCTGCCTCCACATTGGACTTATGACTGTCCCATTGAACTGGTTCCTAATGCCTCTCTCCCCCGTGGACGGGTATATCCTCTCTCCTTGCCTGAGTCTCTATCCATGTCGGCCTGTATCAAGGAGAATCTGGAGAGGGGTTTCATACGAAAGTCTTCCTCCCCGGCCGGGGCTGGATTCTTCTTCGTTAAAAAGAAGGACGGATCCCTTCGTCCCTGCATTGACTACCGGGGCCTCAACCTGATCACAGTCAAGAACAAATACCCGTTGCCACTCATTTCTGAGCTGTTTAATCGCATACGAGGCGCCAAAATTTTTTCTAAGCTAGACCTGCGCGGGGCTTACAATCTAGTCCGGATTCGCCGGGGTGACGAATGAAAGACGGCATTTAACACCCGGGACGGGCACTACGAATACCTAGTGATGCCCTTCGGACTGTGTAATGCTCCCTTCAGTGTTTCAGGAGTTCGTTAACGATATCTTCCTGGATCTACTCTATGTCTGTGTTGTTGTTTATCTCGATGATATTTTGATTTTCTCCCCAGATCCGACGACTCATCTGAGGCATGTCCGTCAGGTTCTACTACGATTAAGGGAGAATCATTTATACGCCAAGCTGGAGAAGTGCGTCTTTGAGAGGAATTCTCTGCCCTTCCTGGGCTACATCATCTCGGATCAAAGCCTCAAGATGGATCCTGAGAAAGTGAAGGCTGTCCTGGAGTGGCCACGTCCTCAAGGCTTAAGGGCCATACAGCGGTTCCGGAGATTCGCCAATTTCTACCGGCAGTTTATTCCTAACTTCTCTTCTCTGACTTCTCCCATCTCGACTGTTACCAAGAAGGGTGTGAACACCAAAGTGTGGACTCCAGAGGCAGAGTCCGCATTTATTAGCCTCAAGAAAGCCTTCACTTCAGCTTCGATCCTCCATCATCCTGACGTATCTCGGCAGTTCTCTCTGGAAGTGGACGCTTCCTCTGTTGGTGCAGGTGCACTTCTGTTCCAGAGGAGCTCCAAAGGAAAGGCAGTAGCAGTGGAGACATCTTCTAGAGGGCGCTGCTCACCCCATCCTGATCTTCACCGACCACAAGAACCTTACCTACCTTCAGTCTGCATAACGACTGAATCGCCGTCAAGCCAGGTGGTCGTTGTTTTTCACCCATTTCCAGTTTTTGCTCCACTACCGTCCCGCGGACAAGAATGTGAGGGCAGATGCCCTGTCCAGATCGTTTGTTACGGAAGACACGGTGGAGTCCCTTCAGACTATCATAAACCTTTCCTGCATTGTCACTGCTAATCCTCTGCAGGTTAGAGACATCCCTCCTGGGAGGACTTTTGTTCGGTTGGCAGCCAGGAGAAGAATTCTCCGCTGGGGACACAGTTCTAAACTTGCTGGGCACGCTGGTGTCCGCAAAACCCGAGAACTGATTGCTCATCACTTTTGGTGGCCCACGCTACCCAAAGATGTTCTGGACTTTGTCTATTCTTGCATGGTGTGTGCCTCTAACAAAGTGACTCACTCCAAGCCTGCCGGCCTGCTTCAACCTGTACCCAATGCCCCCTGGCAGCACATTGCGATGGACTTTGTCACAGACCTTCCCCACTCAGCAGGATGTAACACTGTCTGGGTGGTGGTGGACCGTTTCACTAAGATGGCTCATTTTATCCCGCTGACCGGCCTACCTTCTGCTCCTCGTCTGGCAAGTCTCTTCATTCAGCACATCTTCCGCTTGCATGACTTGCCTCTACACATCGTGTCAGATCGGGGGGTTCAGTTTACCTCTAAGTTCTGGAGAGCCCTCTGAAAACTCCTGGATGTGAGTTTGGACTTTTCCTCTGCCTATCACCCCCAGTCCAATGGGCAAGTTGAAAGGATCAACCAGATCATGGAAAATTATCTCCGCCACTTCATCTCTTCACAGCATGATAACTGGGTACAGCTTCTTCCATGGGCCGAGTTTTCATACAACAACCACACAAGTGAGTCCACCACCTCCACTCCGTTTCACATCGTGTACAGTCAACATCCCACAGTTCCTCTTCCTGTATCAACTTCATCTCAGGTACCCGCTGCTGACTCTACATATGGGGACTTCCTGCAAATCTGGCAGACCCGGTCCTCTATTTTGCTGGCGGTAGATCGCATGAAGCGAAAGGCAGATACTAGGAGAAGAGAGCCACCTCAGTATCTTCCAGGGACTAAAGTCTGGCTGTCCTCTCGGAACATTCGCTTGAGGGTGCCTTCATACAAGTTTGCTCCCAGGTTCCTTGGTCCTTTCGAGATCCTGCAACAAATCAACCCTGTCTCCTATAAGCTGCCTCCTACCCTCAGAATCCCTAACTCCTTCCACGTGTCCCTCCTGAAACCAGTGGTCCTGAACCGCTACAGCAAGACTTCTAGCTCCACAGTTGCTCCCAGCGGTCCTTCTGATATATTCGAGGTAAAAGAGATCCTGGACTGCAAAAGGGTAGGACGAAGGACTTTCTATTTGGTGGACTGGAGAGGGTTTGGTCCTGAGGAGAGGTCCTCGGAGCCAGAAGAGAACCTCAGCGCCCCTACTCTTATTAAAAAGTTCCTCTCTCGCTCTTGCCCCAAGAAGAGGGGGCATAAGAGGGGGGATACTGTAGCGTCCATGGCCGCGGGCCGTCGGTTTTACTCACCTCCTGACGCACACAGCCAATGATCTGTGAGCGCTGGTCCCCATCTCTTTCCTAGGAGACGCCAGCGCTCACTTCCGCTCCGTTCGGCTGTGTCCCGTAGGGTGCGACGCTCGTGCCCGGCCTTAAAGGGTCAGTGCGCGCAAATAGGAGGAAGTCATCATCATCAACTGCCACGATTTCCTGGTCTATAAGAAGGCCCCTGGACTTCTAATCCTTGCCTGAGCGTTGTTAGTTTTCCCAGTCTGTCTTGCAAATGGTCCCTTAGTGTTTCCCGTTCCTGTTGTGACCCGTGCCTTGTTCCCCGTTCCTGTTCCCCATGCTGTTCGTTAGTATCAAGTCGTGCCACGTCCTGTGTCATCTGCCACGTCCGGAGGAATCCGCCACGCCCTGTGTCATCTGCCACGTCCGGAGGAATCCACCACGTCCTGTGTCATCTGCCACGTTCGGAGGAATCCGCCACGTCCTGTGTCATCTGTGACCTCTGGAGGAATCCGCCACATTCTGTGTCATCTGCCACGTCCGGAGGAATCCGCCACGTCTGGCGCAACTTGCGGTTCCTGTGTCATCCGCCACGTTTAGCGCTATCTGCTACACCCATCTCCATCTGTGCCAGAGCTGCGGCCACCGTCTGGACTATCCAGGTACCATTGTGCGGGACATTGTATTTCTGGGGTGTCCTGTTGTTTGGCCAGCTGCCTCCCCGCTACGGCCTAGTGGGCCCACTACCCGCTTCGTGACATATACAGCACGAAATCCAAGCTCAGTGTCATGGTTGTGGGGTATGTGAAACACTAGACTGATCTGCTGTGGCAGAGAAACAGCTAGCCAAATAATTATCAATAACAGTCACAGTGCAGGAGTACCTGGAGGGCTATGCAGGCAGATGCTTTGGACTAACAGATGACACCCGACGTGAAAGCTGGCCTCAGACGTGGTAGATGACTCTGGAAGTGGCAGATGATCTCAGATGTGACAGATGACCACGGACGTGGCAGATGAGGCAACACAACTCCAACAACAAATTTAGTCACAGGAACACACGTAACAACAGGATACAGGAACACTGGGAGCAGGATACAACTTAGGAACCATTTGCTTGACGAGCATGAATAGACACAAAAACACTCAGGCAAGGAGTGAAAGGGCAGAGCCCTTTTTAAAGTTCAAGGTGTTAAATGGATTGGTGGGACGCTTTTACTAGGTGTGCGCGCTAGCCCTTTAAGGCCAGGAGCGAGCGCACGCACCCTACAGGAACGAGCAGCAGACAGTACTTGCCGGTATCTCTGAGGAGGAGGAGTAGAAAGCCAGCAAAGCGGTGAATTAAGATAACGACTACCATGGGAAGCCGGGTAGTGGCGAACGGCGGCCGGTATCACTACAGTCCCCGCCCCTCTTCATATAGTAGGACCAGAGCGCAGGAGGAATATTTTGATGAGGGCTGGGGCATAGATGTTCTTCTCCGGCTCTCCGGACCTCTCCTCAGGACCAAACTCTCTCCAGTCTACCAGATAGAATGTCCTTACTGCCACCCTCTTGGAGTCCAGAATTTCCTTCACCTCAAATATGTCAGAAGAACCAATGGGGGCAACTGGAGACAGAGGAACTTTACTGTAGCGGTTCAGAACCAACCCCAGATTTCAGAAGGGATTTTTTCGTTTCCGAAACCCTTTTCAGTGCATTCTCCCATTTATGTTTTTCAATACATTCACCATTTTCCCCATTTTTTTAAAGCTCTTATAACCCCCGATATATCTTAGAAGCTCCTTTCTTGAACACTTCAGAATTTCTCCAGCTGCTTCTGTCTTCAGTCACATCATCATCAATAAACACTAGTGACCAAGTGCCAGGCAGCCATGTATGCCCATGCCATCACACTGCCCCCACCATGCCATCACACTGCCTCCACCATGCCATCACACTGCACCCACCATGCCATCATACTGCCTCCACCATGCCATCACAATGCACCCACCATGCCATCACACTGCACCCACTATGCCATCACATTGCCTCCACGATGCCATCACACTGCCCCCACCATGCAATCACACTGCCTCCACCATGCCATCACATTGCCCCACCATGCCATCACACTGCCTCCACCATGCCATCACACTGCCTCCACCATACCCCCACCATGCCATCACACTGCCCCCACCATGCCATCACACCGCCTCCACCATGCCATCACACTGCCCCCACCATGCCATTACTCTGCCTCCACCATGCCATCACACTGCCCCCACCATGCCATCACACTGCCCCCACCATGCCATCACACTGCCTCCACCATGCCATCACATTGCCTCCACCATGCCATCACACTGCACCCACCATGCCATCACACTGCCTCCACCATGCCATCACACTGCACCCACTATGCCATCACATTGCCTCCACCATGCCATCACACTGCCCCCACCATGCCATCACACTGCCTCCACCATGCCATCACATTGCCTCCACCATGCCATCACACTGCACCCACCATGCCATCACACTGCCTCCACCATGCCATCACACTGCCTCCACCATACCACCACCATGCCATCACACTGCCCCCACCATGCCATCACACTGCCCCCACCATGCCATCACACTGCCTCCACCATGCCATCACATTGCCTCCACCATGCCATCACACTGCACCCACCATGCCATCAAACTGCCCCCACTATGCCATCACACTGCCTCCACCATGCCATCACACTGCCTCCACCATACCACCACCATGCCATCACACTGCCCCCACCATGCCATCACACTGCCCCCACCATGCCATCACACTGCCACCACCATGCCATCACATTGCCTCCACCATGCCATCACACTGCACCCACCATGCCATCAAACTGCCCCCACTATGCCATCACACTGCCTCCACCATGCCATCACATTGCCTCCACCATGCCATCACACTGCCCCCACCATGCCATCACACTGCCCCCACTATGCCATCACACTGCCCCCACCATGCCATCACACCGCCTCCACCATGCCTTCAAACTGCCCCCACCGTGCCATCATACTACACCCACCGTGCCATCACACTGCCTCCACCATGCCATCACACTGCCCCCACTATGCCATCACATTGCCTCCACCATGCCATCACACTGCACCCACCATGCCATCACACTGCCCCCTCCATGCCATCACACTGCCTCCACCATGCCATCACATTGCCTCCACCATGCCATCACACTGCCCCCACCATGCCATCACACTGCCTCCACCATGCCATCACACTGCCTCCACCATGCCCCCACCATGCCATCACACTGCCCCCACCATGCCATCACACCGCCTCCACCATGCCATCACACTGCCCCCACCATGCCATCACACTTCACCCACCATGCCATCACACTGCCCCCACCATGCCATCACACCGCCTCCACCATGCCATCACACTGCCACCACCATGCCATCACATCGGACTCACCATGCCATCACACTGCCCCCACCATGCCATCACACTGCCTTCACCGTGCCATCACACTGCACCCACCATGCCATCACACTGCCCTCACTATGCCACCACACTGCCCCCACCATGCCATCACACTGCCTCCAACATGCCATCACACTGCCCCCACCATGTGTTACAGTGGATGTGGTGGCTTTGGATCATTAGCCGTCCCCAGCCTTCTCCATACTTTCTTCTCCCATCATTCTGGTCCAGGTTGATCTTAGTTTCGCTCCTTTACATGTTGTTTGGTAAAGTCTAATCTGGTCTTCCTATTTTTGAGTCTTATTAATGGCACCTTGTGGTGAACCCTCTGTATTTGCTCTCATGAAGTCTACTCTTTATGGTGGACTTAGATACGGATCCTCCTACTTCCAGGAGAGTCTTCACTTGGGTAGATGTTGTGAAGGAGTTTTTCTTCACCATGGAAAGGATTCTCTGATCAGCCACCACTGTTGTTTTCCGTGGACGTCCAGTCCTTTTGGAGGTCATGAGAACACCAGTGCGCTATATTTTTACAAGAATGTACCAGACTGTTGGTTTGGCCGCTCCTGACATTTGTGCTTCTCTCTGATGGATTTCTTCATTTTTTTCAGCCTAACGATGGTCGGTGTCACTTGCATTGAGAGCTCCTCTGACCACATGTTGTGGGTTCACAGCAACAGCTTCCAAATGCAAATGCCACACTTGGAATCAACTCCAGAACTTTTACCTGCTTAATTGATGGTGAATTAACAAGGGAATAGCCCATGCAGCCCATGAAATAGCTTGTGAGATAATTGTCCAATTACTTTTGGTCCCTTGAAAAAGTGGCAGCTCCATATTAAAGAGCTGTAATTCCTAAACCCCTCCTCAAATTAGGATGTGAATACCCTCAAATTAAAGCGGAGCGTCTGCACTTTAAGCCCAGATTATATAACTGGATATTCAATATGTTTTGGAAAACGGCTAAAATTCCAAATCTTGTGTCACTGTCCAAATACTTCTGGCCCTAACTGTAATACGCTAGCCCAGGAATGAAGATTTGCAGCTGAAGGTCTCCTTTATTTCTCAGATGCCGGTGTCATTACCCTGCTGGTGGGGAGATGTATCTGCAGGGTTTATATCTTCTCTGTATACAGGGTGATGCTTCGTTCTGTTTAGGGAACGTCTCAGGTTTAGTTATTTAAGGTTGGCTTCTGGCGGTCCTCCATGTGGGGTTGGGGGGTGTCAGGGAATGTTTTCTGCATTTTTTTTTTATCCCTATGTAGGAAAGGTTGAAGTTTTTTTGCAACCTTTCTAAGCGTTTCTAGATGTGGGTTTGTACTTGATCCTCCTTTTCTTTTGGCTTTTGCTGCAGCAGATTGACTCTGGACATGGGAGTTGCTTTCCTGATTGGCTGTCACTTTGCCTGCTGTCCTTGTATGTGGTAAATGGGCCATTGCATCCTAATCTGTACCAGGGCCTACTGCTGACAATGACCTTTGCATCCCTTCTATAGCTATAGTGCACATTTAGGTATTCCAGATAGTGTTGGTTCCTCTAGAAGGAAGATGAATCAGTGTGGGGTGGGGGGGGGGGATATTTCATGAAACATTTTGAAATACTGCACCTGATCATCGTCAGACCACATCTACATATTATTATCATGATGATAACGCGGTTACTCTCTATAGTCATATTATATAAGGTCCCCTATGAGGAGTGAAGCCGCACACGTACAATGACTCAGCCCCGGATTCTGACCTGATACTTTGTTGTTGTTTTAATGTTGTAACAATGTTTCCCAATGAATAACAAATGACAACATATCTGTCCATTATATCAGCACCAATGTGACCAGAGACACCCATCAGAGCTCATCCCACTCCCATTATAATCTCAAAACATGAAACCACTCTGGGTGTGATCCTCCAATATCCTTCAACGTGGTGTAAAGAGGAACACCGGAGACTGAGGACAATCCCAGCACCATGGACATTGTTTATCTGCATGACTCTATACAGCCCCTTAGGCTGTCATTTGGGGTCCGCAGGACACCGTATCTCCCTCGGTAGAGGAGAGAGCAGGCTGAAGAAGAAGCGTCAGAGTGCTAGTAGTGGCTCTGCTCCAGGACCTCGGCTCTGGGGAAGCCCCTGACATCACTGTCCATATACAGTATCGACAGTGATGTCAGGGCTTCCCCAGAGCCGGAGTCCCAGAGCATAGCCTATACTAGCGCCATATATGGACAGTAATGTCAGGGGCAGAGCTGGAATCCCAGGCAGAGTGCTAGAAGCGGCTCTGCCTTGGGACTCAAGGCTCTGGGCAAGCTCCTGACATCACTGTACATATACGGACAGTGACGTCAGGGGCACCTCCAGCATAGGAATCCACGGCCAAAGCATAGGCAACACTCTGCCTGGGGATTACACTCCTAGAGGGAGTCCCAATGGAGCTATCTCCTGGTGTGGCATTATCTGCAGAGGGCACTGTGGCATTATCTATGAGTGGGTGTCTGGCAGTATCTACAGAGGACACTGTGGCATTATCTACAAGGGGTGTGTGCGGCATTATCTACAAAGGGCACTGGGGCATTATCTACAGGTGGGTGTGTGGCATTATCTACAGCGGGCACTGTGGCATTATCTATGGGTGGGTGTCTGGCAGTATCTTTAGAGGGCACTGTGGCATTATCTACGAGTGTGTGGCATTATCTAGAAGGGATGTGTGCGACATTATCTACATAGGGCACTGTGGCATTATCTACGGGTGGGTGTGTGGCATTATCTGCTATAGAATCACTGGTTGCACAATTCCCGAAAGGCTGCTGGAGACTGTCGGGAATAAGCGTGCGAATAAAACCACAACCTCAAATCCGTCACAACTCTGATGGACAGAGTCTAAGGCTACTCTGAGTTATTCGCCAGAGCCAACCGCGAGGCATAATGGTTTATGCTGCAGAGAACCCAGGTTGTTCTAACACAGTTCAGTGTTGGATAAGGGGGGCAGTGCAGGCAATACCTGAACCGGTAACCAGACAGTCCGAGGGTCACAGAAAGTCCAAAATAGAGCAAGTGGACATCAGGCACAGCAGAAGCCAGAACCAGCCAGATAATGTCTCCTGCTCTCTGTACCCCAGGAACAAGGGGAGGAATGTGGTTTAATAAAAACAAAACATGACAATTCCTCATTAGGGCGAGCACTCATACAAATCAGTAACGGGTAACTAAACGTTCCACAAACTTCTGACACGTCATAGTGACATGTCAGAAGTTTTGATTGGAGGGGGTTCTAGCACTGAGACCCCCACCAATCGCTAAAACGAGGCGGCAGTAGCGCTCCTGTGTGCGCTGAGCAGCTTAGTTTCTGTTCATCTTTTTCCGGAAAGCCGATGTATCGGAGTCCGGGTTCATAGACTTTCTATTCAGTCCACACTCCGGAAAAAGCCGAACACTTCTGCCGCTTAGTTTTAGTGATTGATGGGGGTCTCAGTGCTCGGACCCCCACCAATCAAAACATCTGAGATGTCACTATGACATGTCAGAAGCTTGTCGGACGTTTAGTTACCCTTTAAGAATTTACATAACATAACACAGAATGACAATCCCACCAACAAAATGGATGACATTCGTTTAAATATTGGAAACTTTATTACCATTTAACAATGGCATCCTTGATACCAAAAGACATTACAAGACCGCATGACACCTGAACATTCCATGACGTCACGAGATCACATGACACTTGAACATTCCATGACATCACGAGATCACATGACACCTGAACATTCCATCACATCACGAGATCACATGACACCTGAACATTCCATGACATCACAATGATGTACTTGGTGTATGAAGACCATAGACCTTTGGACGGCTCATCTTTACATGAAGAGACTGAAGACCTGAGGAGAGCTCCCCACGTGACCAACACCAAGAAAGGAAGAGAAGTCCTCCAGGTATGTAGGGAAGTTATACACCCGACATTTATGAGCTGACATATGTCCGTGCTGAGAAGGTTCCAGGATCGGAACTTTCTCTATGACCATATGACCGGCGTTTCATCTTCCAGTCCCGGAGTATTGGTTGATATCTACGTCTGCTATGAGCAGGAGAAGATTTGCTCCATATTTTGTGCCAATTTCTGCCATAAGTGATGCAAAATCTTTGGTCCATGAGGGGCCCCGCTCCTGCTGTGAAGCCCCGCTAACTATTCTTGTCACTTATAAAAGTGGTGAAATGTGTGAAAGCTGCAACTATGGAGCAAATATGGCGTGCACCATAATGTGACTATTTATACGGCATAAAAGTGACGTAGAGCAATTGATAAGTTTCCCTCACTGGATTATTCATGTCTATTATTGTGTATATCTGTAATTACATATGTATTCTGGGTGATATGTATACTGGGTGATATGTACACTGGGTGATATGTATACTAGGTGATATGTATACTGGGCGATATGTACACTGGGTGATATGTATACTGGGTGATATGTATACTGGGTGATATGTATACTGGATGATATGTATACTGGGTGATATGTATACTGGATGATATGTATACTGGATGATATGTATACTGGGGGATATGTATACTGGATGATATGTATACTGGGTGATATGTATACTGGGTGATATGTATACTGGGTGATATGTATACTGGATGATATGTATACTGGATGATATGTATACTGGATGATATGTATACTGGGGGATATGTATACTGGATGATATGTATACTGGGTGATATGTATACTGGGTGATATGTATACTGGGTGATATGTATACTGGATGATATGTATACTGGGCGTTATGTATACTGGATGATATGTATACTGGGTGATATGTATACTGGGTGATATGTATACTGGGTGATATGTATACTGGTATATATGTATACTGCAGATATGTATACTGGATGATATGTATGTTGTTTTATATGTATACTGGGTTATATGTATACTGGATATGTACACTGGGGGATATGTAGACTGGGTGATATGTATATTGGATGATATGTATACTGGGTGATATGTATACTGGATGTTATGTATACTGGATGTTATGTATACTGGATGATATGTACACTGGGTGATATGTACACTGGGTGATATGTATACTGGGTGATATGTATACTGGATAATATGTATACTGGGTGATATGTACACTGGGTGATAAGTACACTGGATAATATGTACACTGGGTGATATAAATACTGGATAATATGTATAATGGGTGACATGTACACTGGGTGATATGTATACTGGACGATATGTATACTGGGTGATATGTATACTGGGTGACATGTACACTGGGTGATATGTATACTGGGTGATATGTATACTGGGTGATATGTATACTGGGTGATATGTATACTGGGTGATATGTATACTGGGTTATATGTATACTGGATATGTACACTGGGGGATATGTATACTGGGTGATATGTATACTGGGTGATATGTATACTGGGTTATATGTATACTGGATATGTATACTGGATGATATGTATACTGGGTGATATGTATACTGGATGATATGTATTCTGGATGATATGTATGCTGGGTGATATGTATACTGGGTGATATGTATACTGGGTGATATGTATACTGGATGATATGTATACTGGGTGATATGTATACTGGGTGATATGTATACTGGGTGATATGTATACTGGATGATATGTGTTCTGGGTTATATGTATTCTGGGTGATATGTATTCGGGGTGATATGTACACTGGATGATATGTATACTGGGTAATATGTACACTGGGTGATATGTATACTGGGTGATATGTATTCGGGGTGATATGTATACTGGGTGATATGTATTCGGGGTGATATGTATACTGGGTGATATGTATACTGGGTGATATGTATACTGGGTGATATGTATACTGGGTGATATGTATACTGGGTAATATGTACACTGGGTGATATGTATACTGGGTCATGTGTATTTGGGGTGATATGTATACTGGGTGATATGTATTTGGGGTGATATGTTTTTCGGGGTGATATGTATACTGGGTGATATGTATACTGGGTGATATGTATACTGGGTGATATGTATACTGGGTGATATGTATACTGGGTGATATGTATTCTGGGTGATATGTATACTGGGCGATATGTATACTGGGCGATATGTATACTGGGGGATATGTATACTGGGGGATATGTACTCTGGATGATTTGTATGCTGGGTGATATGTATACTGGATGATATGTATAATGGGTGATATGTATACTGGGTGATATGTATACTGTATGATGTATTCTGGATGATATGTACACTGGATGATATGTATACTGGGTGATATGTATACTGGGTGATATGTATACTGGGTGATATGTATACTGGGTGATATGTATACTGGGTGATATGTATACTGGATTATATGTATACTGGATAATATGTATTCTGGGTGATATATATACCGGATTATATGTATTCTGGGTGATATGTATACTGGATGATATGTATACTGCGTGATATGTATACTGTGTGATTTGTATACTGGGTGATATGTATACTGGATGATATGTATGCAGGGTGATATGTATACTGGGGGATATGAATACTGGGGGATATATATACTGTGGGATATGTATACTGGGGGATATGTATACTGGGGGATATGTATACTGGGCGATATGTATACTGGGGGATATGTATATTGGGTGATATGTGCACTGGGGGATATGTGTACTGGGTGATATGTATACTGGGTGTATTGTATACTGGGGGATATATATACTGGGTGATATGTACACTGGGGGATATATATATACTGGGTGATATGTAAACTGGGGGATATGTATACCGGATTATATGTATTCTGGGTGATATGTATACTGGATAATATGTATACTGGGTAATATGTATACTAAGTAATATGTATACTGAGTGATATGTATACTGGGGGATATTTATACTGGGGGATATGTATACTGGGTAATATGTATACTGGGTGATATGTATACTGGGGGATATGTATTGTTACGGAGCGGGTTAGTGGACCCACTAGGCCGTACCGCCGCAGCGGGGAGGCAGCTGGCCAAACAATAGGACACCCCAGAAATACAATGTCCCACACAAGGATACCTGAATAGTCCAGATGGTGGCCGCAGCTCTGGCACAGATAAGATGGGTGCAGCAGATGGCGCCAAACGTGGCGGATGACACAGGAGCCGCAAATTGCGCCAGACATGGCGGATTCCTCCGGACGTGGCAGATGACACAGGACGTGGCAGATGACACAGGACGTGGCGGATGACACAGGACGTGGCAGATGACACAGGACGTGGCAGATTCCTCTGGACGTGGCAGATGACACAGGATGTGGCGGACTCCTCCGGACGTGGCAGATGACACAGGACGTGGCGGATTCCTCAAGACGTGGCAGAAGACACAGGACGTGGCACGACTTGATACTAGGGCAAAGCACGGGAAACAGGAACTGGAAGAAGGTACGGGTAACAACAGGAACGGGAAACACTAAGGGACCATTTGCAAGACAGACTGGGAAAACTAACAATGCTCAGGCATCGAACTAGGGGGCTGGACCCCTCTTATAGCCCAGGGTACTCACGGGTCAAAGGTCATTCAAGATGTCCGGTGCGCGTGCTGCCCCTTTAAGAGCGGGGACGAGCGTGCGCGCGCACCCTGCGGGCTCCGGCGAAGGTGAGTGGATGCAAGCGCTGGCGTCTCCTGAGGAGGAGGCTGGGGCCAGCGCTTACCGACTCGTGGTTGCACCTGTCAGCGGGAGGCTGGAGCTGACAGCCCGCAGCCACGGACATAACATGTATACTGGGTCATATGTATACTGGGTAAATTTGTAAACTGGGTGATATATATACTGGGTGATATATATACTGGGTGATATGTATACTGGGTGATATGTATACTGGGTGATTTGTATACTGGGGGATATGTATACTGGGTGATATGTATACTGGGTGATATGTATACTGGGGAATATGTATACTGCGTGATATCTATACTGGAGGATATGTATACTGGGTGATATGTATACTGGGTGATATGTATTCTGGGGGATATGTATACTGGGTGATATGTATACTGGGTGATTTGTATACTGGGGGATATGTATACTGGGTGATATGTATACTGGGTGATATGTATACTGGGTAATATGTATACTGGGTGATATGCATACTGGGTGATATGTATACTGGGTAATATGTACACTGGGGGATATGTATACTGGGTGATATGTATTATGGGGGATATGTATACTGGATGATATGTATACTGGGTGATATGTATACTGGATGATATGTATACTGGGTGATATGTATACTGGGTGATATGTATAATGGGTGATATGTATACTGGGGGATAGGTACACTGGGGGATTGTAGTGAACATAAAACTGAATTGTGTGTTTTTTTTCTTCTAGAACAGAAAACCTCATCAAATCAAAAGATAAAAGACACAAAGACATCAACTCAAGAATAAGACGAAATGTCAAGATTAAAACACAATCTAAAGATTAAGACAAATCTCAAGACTAAGACACAATCTCAATATAAAACACAATCTCAATATAAGACACAATCTCAAGATAATACACAATCTCAAATTAAGACACAATCTCAAGACTAAAACACAATCTCAAGACTAAGACACAATCTCAAGATAAAACACAATCTCAAGATAATACACAATCTCAAAATTAAGACACAATCTCAAGTATAAGACACAATCTCAAGTATAAGACACAATCTCAAAATAAGACACAATCTCAAGACTAAAACACAATCTCAAAATTAAGACACAATCTCAAGAATAAGACAAAATATCAAGACCAAGACACAGTCTCAAGATAAAACACAATCTCAAGATAAGACACAATCTCAAGATAAGACACAATCTCAAGATAAGACACAATCTCAAGATAAAACACAATCTCAAGACTAAGACACAATCTCAAGAATAAGACACAATCTCAAGATTAAGACACAATCTCAAGATAAGACACAATCTCAAGATAAGACACAATCTCAAGATAAAACACAATCTCAAGACTAAGACAAAATCTCAAAATAAAACACAATCTCAAGATAAGACACAATCTCAAGATAATACACAATCTCAAAATTAAGACACAATCTCAAGTATAAAACACAATCTCAAGACTAAAACACAATCTCAAGACTAAGACACAATCTCAAGAATAAGACACAATCTCAAGAATAAGACACAATCTCAAGACTAAGACACAATCTCAAGACTAAGACACAATCTCAAGACTAAGAAACAATCTCAAGAATAAGACACAATCTCAAGACTAAGACACAATTTCAAGATAAAACACAATCTCATGAATAAGACACAATCTCAAGACTAAAACACAATCTCAAGATTAAGACACAATCTCAAGACTAAAACACAATCTCAAGACTAAGACACAATCTCAAGACTAAGACACAATCTCAAGACTAAGACACAATCTCAAGACTAAGACACAATCTCAAGACTAAGGCACAATCTCAAGATAAGACACAATCTCAAGACTAAGATACAATCTCAAGATAAGACACAATCTCAAGACTAAAACACAATCTCAAGAATAAGACAAAATCTCAAGACCAAGACGCAATCTCAAGATAAAACACAGTCTCAAGACTAAGACACAATCTCAAGATAAAACACAATCTCAGGATAATACACAATCTCAAGTATAAGACACAATCTCAAGTACAAGACACAATCTCAAGTATAAGACACAATCTCAAAATAAGACACAATCTCAAGACTAAAACACAATCTCAAGACTAAGACACAATCTCAAGAATAAGACAAAATATCAAGACCAACACACAGTCTCAAGATAAAACACAATCTCAAGATAAGACACAATCTCAAGATAAAACACAATCTCAAGATAAGACACAATCTCAAGATAAAACCCAATCTCAAAACTAAGACACAATCTCAAGAATAAGAAACAATCTCAAGATTAAGACACAATCTCAAGATAAGACACAATCTCAAGACTAAAACAATCTCAAGACTAAGAAACAATCTCAAGAATAAGACAAAATCTAAAGACCAAGACACAATCTCAAGATAAAACACAATCTCAAGATAAAACACAATCTCAAGATAAAACACAATCTCAAGAATAAGACGCAATCTCAAGACTAAGACACAATCTCAAGACCAAGACACAATCTCAAGATAAAACACAATCTCAAGATAAAACACAATCTCAAGATAAGACACAATCTCAAGACTAAGACACAATCTCAAGACTAAAACACAATCTCAAGACTAAGACACAATCTCAAGACTAAGACACAATCTCAAGACTAAGGCACAATCTCAAGATAAGACACAATCTCAAGACTAAGATACAATCTCAAGAATGAGACACAATCTCAAGATAAGACACAATCTCAAGACTAAAACACAATCTCAAGACTAAGACACAATCTCAAGAATAAGACAAAATCTCAAGACCAAGACGCAATCTCAAGATAAAACACAGTCTCAAGACTAAGACACAATCTCAAGATAAAACACAATCTCAAGATAATAAACAATCTCAAAATTAAGACACAATCTCAAGATAAGACACAATCTCAAGACTAAGGCACAATCTCAAGATAAGACACAATCTCAAGACTAAGACACAATCTCAAGACTAAAACACAATCTCAAGACTAAGACACAATCTCAAGACTAAGACACAATCTCAAGACTAAAACACAATATCAAGACTAAGACACAATATCAAGAATAAGACAAAATATCAAGACCAAGACACAATCTCAAGATAAAACACAATCTCAAGAGAAAACACAATCTCAAAATAAGACACAATCTCAAGATAAGACACAATCTCAAGATAAAACACAATCTCAAGAATAAGAAACAATCTCAAGATTAAGACACAATCTCAAGATAAGACACAATCTCAAGACTAAAACAATCTCAAGACTAAGAAACAATCTCAAGAATAAGACAAAATCTAAAGACCAAGACACAATCTCAAGATAAAACACAATCTCAAGATAAAACACAATCTCAAGATAAGACACAATCTCAAGACTAAGATACAATCTCAAGATAAGACACAATCTCAAGACTAAAACACAATCTCAAGAATAAGACAAAATCTCAAGACCAAGACGCAATCTCAAGATAAAACACAGTCTCAAGACTAAGACACAATCTCAAGATAAAACACAATCTCAGGATAATACACAATCTCAAGTATAAGACACAATCTCAAGTATAAGACACAATCTCAAGTATAAGACACAATCTCAAAATAAGACACAATCTCAAGACTAAAACACAATCTCAAGACTAAGACACAATCTCAAGAATAAGACAAAATATCAAGACCAACACACAGTCTCAAGATAAAACACAATCTCAAGATAAGACACAATCTCAAGATAAAACACAATCTCAAGATAAGACACAATCTCAAGATAAAACCCAATCTCAAAACTAAGACACAATCTCAAGAATAAGAAACAATCTCAAGATTAAGACACAATCTCAAGATAAGACACAATCTCAAGACTAAAACAATCTCAAGACTAAGAAACAATCTCAAGAATAAGACAAAATCTAAAGACCAAGACACAATCTCAAGATAAAACACAATCTCAAGATAAAACACAATCTCAAGAATAAGACGCAATCTCAAGACTAAGACACAATCTCAAGACTAAGACACAATCTCAAGACTAAGGCACAATCTCAAGATAAGACACAATCTCAAGACTAAGATACAATCTCAAAAATGAGACACAATCTCAAGATAAGACACAATCTCAAGACTAAAACACAATCTCAAGACTAAGACAAAATCTCAAGAATAAGACAAAATCTCAAGACCAAGACGCAATCTCAAGATAAAACACAGTCTCAAGACTAAGACACAATCTCAAGATAAAACACAATCTCAAGATAATAAACAATCTCAAAATTAAGACACAATCTCAAGATAAGACACAATCTCAAGATAAAACACAATCTCAAGATAAAACACAATCTCAAGATAAGACACAATCTCAAGACTAAGACACAATCTCAAGACTAAAACACAATCTCAAGACTAAGACACAATCTCAAGACTAAGACACAATCTCAAGACTAAGGCACAATCTCAAGATAAGACACAATCTCAAGACTAAGATACAATCTCAAGAATGAGACACAATCTCAAGATAAGACACAATCTCAAGACTAAAACACAATCTCAAGACTAAGACAAAATCTCAAGAATAAGACAAAATCTCAAGACCAAGACGCAATCTCAAGATAAAACACAGTCTCAAGACTAAGACACAATCTCAAGATAAAACACAATCTCAAGATAATAAACAATCTCAAAATTAAGACACAATCTCAAGATAAGACACAATCTCAAGACTAAGGCACAATCTCAAGATAAGACACAATCTCAAGACTAAGACACAATTTTAAGACTAAAACACAATCTCAAGACTAAGACACAATCTCAAGACTAAGACACAATCTCAAGACTAAGGCACAATCTCAAGATAAGACACAATCTCAAGACTAAGATACAATCCCAAGAATGAGACACAATCTCAAGATAAGACACAATCTCAAGACTAAAACACAATCTCAAGACTAAGACACAATCTCAAGAATAAGACAAAATCTCAAGACCAAGACGCAATCTCAAGTTAAAACACAGTCTCAAGACTAAGACACAATCTCAAGATAAAACACAATCTCAAGATAATAAACAATCTCAAAATTAAGACACAATCTCAAGATAAGACACAATCTCAAGACTAAGGCACAATCTCAAGATAAGACACAATCTCAAGACTAAGACACAATTTTAAGACTAAAACACAATCTCAAGACTAAGACACAATCTCAAGACTAAGACACAATCTCAAGACTAAGGCACAATCTCAAGATAAGACACAATCTCAAGACTAAAATACAATCTCAAGAATAAGACATAATCTCAAGATAAGACACAATCTCAAGACTAAGATACAATCTCAAGATAAGACACAATCTCAAGACTAAGATACAATCCCAAGAATGAGACACAATCTCAAGATAAGACACAATCTCAAGACTAAAACACAATCTCAAGAATAAGACAAAATCTCAAGACCAAGACGCAATCTCAAGATAAAACACAGTCTCAAGACTAAAACACAATCTCAAGATAAAACACAATCTCAGGATAATACACAATCTCAAGTATAAGACACAATCTCAAGTATAAGACACAATCTCAAGTATAAGACACAATCTCAAAATAAGACACAATCTCAAGACTAAAACACAATCTCAAGACTAAGACACAATCTCAAGAATAAGACAAAATATCAAGACCAACACAAAGTCTCAAGATAAAACACAATCTCAAGATAAGACACAATCTCAAGATAAAACACAATCTCAAGATAAGACACAATCTCAAGATAAAACCCAATCTCAAAACTAAGACACAATCTCAAGAATAAGAAACAATCTCAAGATTAAGACACAATCTCAAGATAAGACACAATCTCAAGACTAAAACAATCTCAAGACTAAGAAACAATCTCAAGAATAAGACAAAATCTAAAGACCAAGACACAATCTCAAGATAAAACACAATCTCAAGATAAAACACAATCTCAAGATAAAACACAATCTCAAGAATAAGACGCAATCTCAAGACTAAGACACAATCTCAAGACTAAGACACAATCTCAAGACCAAGACACAATCTCAAGATAAAACACAATCTCAAGATAAAGCACAATCTCAAGACTAAGACACAATCTCAAGACTAAAACACAATCTCAAGACTAAGACACAATCTCAAGACTAAGACACAATCTCAAGACTAAGGCACAATCTCAAGATAAGACACAATCTCAAGACTAAGAAACAATCTCAAGAATGAGACACAATCTCAAGATAAGACACAATCTCAAGACTAAAACACAATCTCAAGACTAAGACACAATCTCAAGAATAAGACAAAATCTCAAGACCAAGACGCAATCTCAAGATAAAACACAGTCTCAAGACTAAGACACAATCTCAAGATAAAACACAATCTCAAGATAATAAACAATCTCAAAATTAAGACACAATCTCAAGATAAGACACAATCTCAAGACTAAGACACAATCTCAAGACTAAGGCACAATCTCAACATAAGACACAATCTCAAGACTAAGACACAATCTCAAGACTAAAACACAATTTCAAGACTAAGACACAATCTCAAGACTAAGACACAATCTCAAGACTAAGGCACAATCTCAAGATAAGACACAATCTCAAGACTAAGATACAATCCCAAGAATGAGACACAATCTCAAGATAAGACACAATCTCAAGACTAAAACACAATATCAAGACTAAGACACAATATCAAGAATAAGACAAAATATCAAGACCAAGACACAATCTCAAGATAAAACACAATCTCAAGAGAAAACACAATCTCAAAATAAGACACAATCTCAAGATAAGACACAATCTCAAGATAAAACACAATCTCAAGAATAAGAAACAATCTCAAGATTAAGACACAATCTCAAGATAAGACACAATCTCAAGACTAAAACAATCTCAAGACTAAGAAACAATCTCAAGAATAAGACAAAATCTAAAGACCAAGACACAATCTCAAGATAAAACACAATCTCAAGATAAAACACAATCTCAAGATAAAACACAATCTCAAGAATAAGACGCAATCTCAAGACTAAGACACAATCTCAAGACTAAGACACAATCTCAAGACCAAGACACAATCTCAAGATAAAACACAATCTCAAGATAAAACACAATCTCAAGATAAGACACAATCTCAAGACTAAGACACAATCTCAAGATAAAACACAATCTCAAGATAAAACACAATCTCAAGAATAAGACGCAATCTCAAGACTAAGACACAATCTCAAGACTAAGACACAATCTCAAGACCAAGACACAATCTCAAGATAAAACACAATCTCAAGATAAAGCACAATCTCAAGACTAAGACACAATCTCAAGACTAAAACACAATCTCAAGACTAAGACACAATCTCAAGACTAAGACACAATCTCAAGACTAAGGCACAATCTCAAGATAAGACACAATCTCAAGACTAAGAAACAATCTCAAGAATGAGACACAATCTCAAGATAAGACACAATCTCAAGACTAAAACACAATCTCAAGACTAAGACACAATCTCAAGAATAAGACAAAATCTCAAGACCAAGACGCAATCTCAAGATAAAACACAGTCTCAAGACTAAGACACAATCTCAAGATAAAACACAATCTCAAGATAATAAACAATCTCAAAATTAAGACACAATCTCAAGATAAGACACAATCTCAAGACTAAGACACAATCTCAAGACTAAGGCACAATCTCAAGATAAGACACAATCTCAAGACTAAGACACAATCTCAAGACTAAAACACAATTTCAAGACTAAGACACAATCTCAAGACTAAGACACAATCTCAAGACTAAGGCACAATCTCAAGATAAGACACAATCTCAAGACTAAGATACAATCCCAAGAATGAGACACAATCTCAAGATAAGACACAATCTCAAGACTAAAACACAATATCAAGACTAAGACACAATATCAAGAATAAGACAAAATATCAAGACCAAGACACAATCTCAAGATAAAACACAATCTCAAGAGAAAACACAATCTCAAAATAAGACACAATCTCAAGATAAGACACAATCTCAAGATAAAACACAATCTCAAGAATAAGAAACAATCTCAAGATTAAGACACAATCTCAAGATAAGACACAATCTCAAGACTAAAACAATCTCAAGACTAAGAAACAATCTCAAGAATAAGACAAAATCTAAAGACCAAGACACAATCTCAAGATAAAACACAATCTCAAGATAAAACACAATCTCAAGATAAAACACAATCTCAAGATAAAACACAATCTCAAGAATAAGACGCAATCTCAAGACTAAGACACAATCTCAAGACTAAGACACAATCTCAAGACCAAGACACAATCTCAAGATAAAACACAATCTCAAGATAAAACACAATCTCAAGATAAGACACAATCTCAAGACTAAGACACAATCTCAAGACTAAAACACAATCTCAAGAATAAGACACAATCTCAAGACTAAGACACAATCTCAAGACTAAGGCACAATCTCAAGATAAGACACAATCTCAAGACTAAGATACAATCTCAAGAATGAGACACAATCTCAAGATAAGACACAATCTCAAGACTAAAACACAATCTCAAGACTAAGACACAATCTCAAGAATAAGACAAAATCTCAAGACCAAGACGCAATCTCAAGATAAAACACAGTCTCAAGACTAAGACACAATCTCAAGATAAAACACAATCTCAAGATAATAAACAATCTCAAAATTAAGACACAATCTCAAGATAAGACACAATCTCAAGACTAAGGCACAATCTCAAGATAAGACACAATCTCAAGACTAAAATACAATCTCAAGAATAAGACATAATCTCAAGATAAGACACAATCTCAAGACTAAAACACAATATCAAGACTAAGACACAATATCAAGAATAAGACAAAATATCAAGACCAAGACACAATCTCAAGATAAAACACAATCTCAAGAGAAAACACAATCTCAAAATAAGACACAATCTCAAGATAAGACACAATCTCAAGATAAAACACAATCTCAAGAATAAGAAACAATCTCAAGATTAAGACACAATCTCAAGATAAGACACAATCTCAAGACTAAAACAATCTCAAGACTAAGAAACAATCTCAAGAATAAGACAAAATCTAAAGACCAAGACGCAATCTCAAGATAAAACACAATCTCAAGATAATATACAATCTCAAAATTAAGACACAATCTCAAGACTAAGAAACAATCTCAAGAATAAGACAAAATCTCAAGACCAAGACACAATCTCAAGATAAAACACAATCTCAAGATAAAACACAATCTCAAGATAAAACACAATCTCAAGATAAAACACAATCTCAAGAATAAGACGCAATCTCAAGAATAAGACACAATCTCAAGACTAAGACACAATCTCAAGACTAAGACACAATCTCAAGATATGACACAATCTCAAGACTAAAACACAATCTCAAGACTAAGACACAATCTCAAGAATAAGACAAAATCTCAAGACCAAGACACAATCTCAAGATAAAACACAGTCTCAAGACTAAGACACAATCTCAAGATAATACACAATCTCAAAATTAAGACACAATCTCAAGTATAAGACACAATCTCAAGTATAAGACACAATCTCAAGTATAAGACACAATCTCAAAATAAGACACAATCTCAAGACTAAAACACAATCTCAAGACTAAGACACAATCTCAAGAATAAGACAAAATATCAAGACCAAGACACAGTCTCAAGATAAAACACAATCTCAAGATAAGACACAATCTCAAGATAAAACACAATCTCAAAACTAAGACACAATCTCAAGAATAAGAAACAATCTCAAGACTAAAACAATCTCAAGACTAAGACACAATCTCAAGAATAAGACAAAATATCAAGACTAAGACACAATCTCAAGATAAAACACAATCTCAAGAATAAGACACAATCTCAAGAATAAGACACAATCTCAAGACTAAGACACAATCTCAAGACTAAGACACAATCTCAAGACTAAGACACAATCTCAAGATATGACACAATCTCAAGACTAAAACCCAATCTCAAGACTAAAACCCAATCTCAAGACTAAGACACAATCTCAAGACTAAGACACAATCTCAAGACTAAGATACAATCTCAAGAATGAGACACAATCTCAAGATAAGACACAATCTCAAGACTAAAACAATCTCAAGACCAAGACGCGATCTCAAGATAAAACACAGTCTCAAGACTAAGACACAATCTCAAGATAAAACACAATCTCAAGATAATACACAATCTCAAAATTAAGACACAATCTCAAGATAAGACACAATCTCAAGATAAGACACAATCTCAAGACTAAAACACAATCTCAAGAATAAGACAAAATATCAAGACCAAGACACAATCTCAAGATAAAACACAATCTCAAGAGAAAACACAATCTCAAAATAAGACACAATCTCAAGATAAGACACAATCTCAAGATAAAACACAATCTCAAGACTAAGACACAATCTCAAGAATAAGAAACAATCTCAAGATTAAGACACAATCTCAAGATAAGACACAATCTCAAGACTAAAACAATCTCAAGACTAAGAAACAATCTCAAGACCAAAACACAATCTCAAGATAAAACACAATCTCAAGATAAAACACAATCTCAAGATAAAACACAATCTCAAGAATAAGACGCAATCTCAAGAATAAGACACAATCTCAAGACTAAGACACAATCTCAAGACTAAGACACAATCTCAAGACTAAGACACGATCTCAAGACTAAAACACAATCTCAAGATTAAGACACAATCTCAAAACTAAAACACAATCTCAAGATAAGACACAATCTCAAGACAAAAACAATCTCAAGACTAAGAAACAATCTCAAGAATAAGACAAAATCTCAAGACCAAGACACAATCTCAAGACTAAGACACGATCTCAAGACTAAAACACAATCTCAAGATTAAGACACAATCTCAAGACTAAAACACAATCTCAAGACTAAGACACAATCTCAAGACTAAGACACAATCTCAAGACTAAGACACAATCTCAAGACTAAGACACAATCTCAAGACTAAGGCACAATCTCAAGAATAAGACACAATCTCAAGATAAAACACAGTCTCAAGACTAAGACACAATCTCACGATAAAACACAATCTCAAGATAATACACAATTTCAAGATAAAACACAATCTCAAGACTAAAACACAATCTCAAGACTAAGACACAATCTCAAGAATAAGACAAAATCTCAAGACCAAGACGCAATCTCAAGATAAAACACAATCTCAAGAATAAGACAAAATCTCAAGACCAAGACGCAATCTCAAGACTAAGACACAGTCCAGAAATCATGGGAAGATTAAGACGTCATCACTAGACAGAGATTAGGTTAGAATAAAGGTGTTTTCCCATAAACAACATTCATCCCTTATCCTACAGGACGGGTGATAGAGATCTGATGGCTGGAAGTGCGAGCGCTGGGACCCCAGTGATCACTAGAACGTAGGTCTATGTTTCCCCTGTGTAAATGGAGTGTCAGTGCACATGCGTGACCACCGCCCCACTCACTGTCTACCGGACGGAGACCTCCGAGTTGCTCCATTGCCAGTCCTACCCTTAGTATAGCCGGGAAGGCGTACTCTGCAGTGAGAGGACAGGGAGCAGGGCTATGTCTCCATTTGGAATGTCCGTACTGGACTTGGGATACAGTTTTAGCTTCGTCCATTTTCTGGGCAGTGAATGGGGCAGTGGTCACTCCTGTGAACTATCGCTCCATTCACAAAGGGGACTCGGGGACCTGCGTTCCTGTAGACGCTGGGGTCCTAGCGGTCGCACCTCCAGCCATCAGACATCACACCATTTTGTTTGTGGGAAAACACCTTTTAGATTTGGAGGGTTCATTCTTTTAGATTGTAAGCTCCTAGGAGCAGGGCTTAAGATTTGGTGGAACCCTTAGGAAATGGCGGGATCCTCTCTTTAGCGTTAGGCGTCCTGGTAATAATTGATTGTGAACTGTCGGAGAGGATTCCTTTCGTTACATTGTAATGTAGACGTGTCACATTGTATTGTATGATATAACCAGACTCTGCTTTATGTCCAGATGCAGTAGGCAGACGATCGATCTGATCCAGGGTGATCTCCGATCGCCACATATGGGGTCAGGAAGGAATTATTTTCCCCCTTAGAGACAGATCTCCGGGGGTTTTCTTCGCCTTCCTCTGGATCACTGGGTTGTGGCTCTTACCTCAGGACCTTACAATTAGAATTGTCCTTTGTGACAATTGCTGGACGGTCAGATTGACTGTCACCCGGAGTTTACACTCCCCAGGTCCTGAATTAAGAGCCACAACTCTCATCATTTAATAAAATAGAGAAAGTCATTCTTTTTATGACACTTCTGCTTATTGCTAAAAACCATCGTCTCTTGTGTCGTTATTCTGCGGGATTCTTCCATAACACGGGTGTAATATAATAGAGGAGGGGGCAGATTTATGTAGACCAGCGTGTCATAGACCAGTCTGAAACACAAGTGTCTCGGAGTAAAGCGCGGCCACGTTTCTAGAAGGTCCAGGTCTCGGAATAAATTTTGCACTTTTTGGTCTGTCTCAGAGTCAGGACAGAAAGCGAAGATTTACTCTACAATCTGCAGCATTTTCTGTGGTCAGAATTAGTAAATCTGTCAGACCTATGGCGGCCCCGGCCCTTTACAATTAACCCCGTTTAATGTTCAAAAGTAGCGAGAGACCAGAAAAGCTGCAGATTTTATCACAAATAGGGCGCGCCAACATTGCATCATCTCTACACCAGAAAGCGGACGTCATTCCACTGATAATCTCCCGCAGGATCATTGGTAACCCCCATATTATAGGAACATCTGGATCAGAACCCGGCCAGTCCTCACCCCAACATCCACCACGTCCTGCAGTTTACAGTATTCAGCCAAGGATTGCCACCTTTTTACCATAAAATACCGACCAGGGTAAACACGGGCGGTGGTTTTCAGGGGAGGCTTAACACAGAGTTTGATTTGAAGGCGGGAGCCCGAAGAAGAGCCACAGGGGCCAGGTTTGAGCAAAACATTTTTCAGCAAAAAACTTCTAATAAGTGTAACGTCCGCGGCCGCGGCTCATCGGTCCTACTTAACCCCCCCCCCAACGGCCGCGACCACAGACTACCTAGTGCTGACCGACACTGCCGCTGGTGGTCCCTTAGTGGTATCCTGTTCCCAGTGTTCCCGTGTGCTGCTACCTGTTATCCTGTGTCGCGTGCTGTATTTGTCCCTGTGCCGTGTCTAGTGTTGGAGTCGTGTTGTGCCGTCTGTTACCCCTGCTGGCGCTCACCACGTCTGGTGTCGTCTGCCACGCCTGGTACCTCCTGCCGTATTGGTTTCAGGAAGGACTTTCTCCCTAAGAGTAAGATTGACTTTTGCCTCATGGAGGTTTTGCCTTCCTCTGGATCAACATTGAGGAATGGATGGACGAATGTTGTTATTTTACCCTACAAACTACATGACTTAAAGGGAATGTGTTGCCAGCAAAACATGTTTTTTTTTTTAAATTAAACAATTAGTGTGTAGGTGATTAAACATTGTTCAAATTTTTTTTATTTTTTTCACGAGTCAGGAAATATTATAAATTAGATTCTAATTTATAATATTTCCCAGCACTGGTCACTAGATGGAGCTATTCCCAAAATTTCAGCATTGCATGTGGTAAAGCAACCACATTGCTTTTTGCTGCAAAATTGGGAAAAAAGCCCTCGCTCTAGTGAGTTCTCAGAATACCCCCTCCTTTATCCTGGCTAGTGCCGGGAGAAACGAGGGGATTGAACGGTCAAACCTCCTACACTGTGTGTCGCCATTTTTTGAGCTAACACACAGTGTAGTAGGTTTACATACAGTAGTAAACACACACAAACACGAACATACATAACTTACCTGCTCCTGCCGCCGCGGCTCCCTCCGGTCCATCCGCTCCGTCTGCTGCCGCTGCTCCATGTGCACAAGTCCGGAAGCCGCGACCGGAAGTAGTAATCTTACTGTCCGGCCGCGACTTCCGGTCCATAGGAAAATGGCGCCGGACGGCGCGCATTTCAAATTGAACTGTGTGGGAGCGGCGCATGCGCCGTTCACACAGACGGCGTACACCATAGAGACTGCGAACGGGCCCCGTTCGCAGTCCCTATGGGACTGTGGCTGCCGTATTCCATGTCTGTATGTGTCGTTAATCGACACATACAGAAATGGAAAAAAAAAATGGCAGCCCCCATAGGGAAGAAAAAGTGTAAAAATAAGAAAAAGTAAAACAAAAAAACACACAAATAACTATAAACGTTTTTAATAAAACACTAACATCTTTAACATATAAAAAAAAAAATTGTGATGACACTGTTCCTTTAAGGTATGTTTGATGCCTTTGCTATCTATGACCTCCCACCACCAGTAACCAATAAGGGACCACAACTTGAAATTGGTGTAAAGGCCACAGCAGCTATTTATTAAATACACAACTTTATGCAATAAAATAGCAGAACACATAACACATCATAAACACTCCATAATGATCATCCTGCTCTATTCCTCAAACATTCTCCAGTTACAGGATCCAGGAAGGCACTTCAGCCATTATATTTAACTCCATCCTTTCCTTGTCAGGTCTGGAACTTATTGCCCTACAGCCGTTCTGCACCTGACCCGCGGGAACCAACCATCTCCAAGACCTCTCCTTTCCTGGGGACCCTGCCCATCAGGAATGTATGAAACCAGCTGGGTAACCACTCCCCAGCCCCTCCAATACTATCCAGGGTTAAACGCCCCGAGTTCTTTCCCAACAATCTTCTATATTGTTCTCCTTCTTCCCATTACGTGCCTTGAAAGACCCCTCCTCCTGCCGCCACGACATTCATGTGTGACCCCTTACACATGTACGTCCCTCCACAGCATTTTCCAAGCCGTTCGTAATGCCCAGGGTCCACATGACGCACCACCACACCACCATTGCGAGCCACAAATTTTCCAACAACTTTATTAACCTTTGCCCTTGCCCAATTCAAACTCTGCACCGAACGAACCTGCCGCCAAACCCTGCGAGCAACGATATCCGACCAAATAATAATCAAGCCCGGAAATGATGACCATAAGCGCAAAAGATCAAATTTGACGTCCCCCATCAGATCCCTGGACGACCTTATCCCTAAATCATTTCCTCCAAGGTGCACGACCAGAATATCAGGCTCCCTGTCCAACCCTGCGTAGAACTGGAGCTCCGGTAACAATCTGCACCACAGCATGCCCCTCAGACCCAACCATCTGACCTGAACCTCGGACTGGTCCAAGCCCAACTGCCGTCCAGCCGGACGAACATCAGCCCGTACACCTCAGTGCATGTATGAGTGCCCCATGATCCAGACCAAACGGGTCCGCACCGAGAACAAAACAAAACAACAGTAAGGTAATAACTCAATCCCCCACTTACAACATAACTCACCCCACTGCCTCAAAGCAAATGAGGCCGCACATAAATTCTATATCTGTCTGACTCCCACCTACCTATCTTCTTGACCATCGCCGGGGATAGACCCCACCTAGCTGCTTCAGTAGCCGCGCCAATCCTAAACGAGTGAGAGCTAAACCTGCTCCTCCCAGGCCAGACAACAGGAGAAATTTTTTGAAAAACTGCGCAAACTGAAATTTTGACAAAGACCGACTATGTGCATGAACCAACAAGGATGCCGGCCCCTCAGGCCTCACCGCAACAAACTCCTGAAAACAGTGAATCGGGCGCACCCGCGACCCTGGTAACTCATACAAGCGCACCAAAAAACCTTTCCCCACTTGGTCTGTCTTTGATCTCCGTAGTAAGCATGACATGCAGGACCCATCCCACTCAACATCCGCGTACAATAAGCCCCCAGCCACACGCTTACCTGCCGACACCAACTCCGATATCCTGAAAGCCCCAAAGAAAGCTAAAGAAAAGGCAACGAAAACAAACGTACTCCAAACCCTGACACACAAACCGTCTGTAACAGCTCAGAAATCGCTTCCAAAAGCTCAAAGATACCGGCTTCCTATGATCCCTAAACACCGAACCCCTCCTGAAACCCTTCATTGCCTGCTTGACCAGAAAAGACCTAGTCACGTCCTCCTCCCCTCTGATTATAAACCAAAACGCTAATGCAGACAAACTCCGAGCGACCGCTGATGCCGACAAACTCCGAGTGACCGCTGATGCAGACAAACCCCAAGTGACCGCTGATGCCGACAAACTCCGAGCGACCGCTGATGCCGACAAACTCCGAGTGACCGCTGATGCAGACAAACTCCAAGTGACCGCTGATGCCGACAAACTCCGAGCGACCGCTGATGCCGACAAACTCCAAGCGACCGCTGATGCCGACAAACTCCGAGCGACCGCTGATGCCGACAAACTCCGAGCGACCGCTGATGTAGACAAACTCCGAGTGACCGCTGATGCAGACAAACTCCGAGCGACCGCTGATGCCGACAAACTCAGAGCGACCGCTGATGTAGACAAACTCCGAGCGACCGCTGATGCCGACAAACTCTGAGCGACCGCTGAGGCAGACAAACTCCGAGCGACCGCTGATGCAGACAAACTCCGAGCGACCGCTGATGCAGACAAACTCCGAGCGACCGCTGATCGAGACAAACTCCGAGCGACCGCTGATGTAGACAAACTCCGAGCGACCGCTGATGCCGACAAACTCCGAGCGACCGCTGATGCAGACAAACTCCGAGCGACCGCTGATCGAGACAAACTCTGAGTGACTGCTGATGTAGACAAACTCCGAGCGACCGCTGATGCCGACAAACTCCGAGCGACCGCTGATGCCGACAAACTCTGAGCGACCGCTGAGGCAGACAAACTCAGAGCGACCGCTGATGCAGACAAACTCTGAGCGACCGCTGATCGAGACAAACTCTGAGCGACTGCTGATGTAGACAAACTCTGAGCGACTGCTGATGTAGACAAACTCTGAGTGACCGCTGATGCCGACAAACTCCGAGCGACCGCTGAGGCAGACAAACTCCGAGCGACCGCTGATGCCGACAAACTCCGAGCGACTGCTGATGCCGACAAACTCCGAGCGACCGCTGATGCAGACAAACTCCGAGCGACCGCTGATGCAGACAAACTCCGAGCGACCGCTGAGGCAGACAAACTCCGGGCGACCGCTGATGCCGACAAACTCCGAGCGACCGCTGATGCCGACAAACTCCGAGCGACCGCTGATGCAGACCCCCTTCACTGTAAGAATTCCCTATAAAATATAACAAGCACGCCAGCCGATCCGAACACTCCACCTGCGCATCCCCCAACAAAGCCTCCCATACCTGCCATACCACACCGTACCTCTTCCACATAACCGCACTAACTGACTTCCCAATGAGCGACATCGCCATGGTCATACCAGCGTCCAAAGATGCTCCGGGCAAGCAAGGCCACGAGTCTCCCTCCCCGGTGCCAGCAGACGAAACCTGCCCCACTGGTGATGAGAAAGGGAATCAGCCACTGAATTCAGGCCCCCCAGGAATATGCACTGCCACAAAATGCGAATTTAACACCAGCCCCCGCAAAACCAAATGTCTCAATAATCGCATGACTGGCGGAGAATTTGCCATCTGTGCATTAACGGCCTGGACCACTCCCAAGTTGTCAAAACGCACTCTCCTGTCCCTTAGACAATCCCCCCACAACTCCGCAGCCACCACAATCGGGAACAGTTCCAGCAAAGCCAAATTACGGACTAAATCACATTCACGCCATGCACTGGGCCAAACCCCCGCACACCAACCCGCACACCACTGCCCCTGGAAATAAGCCCCAAAGCCACAAACACCTGACGCATCTGTAAACAGCTCCAAGTCCACACTAGACACCGGCCGATACATGAGAACAGACCGCCCATTGTAGCTCTGCAAAAACTGCCCCCACACCAACAAATCCGCTTTCAACTACCCCGAGCCAATCGCCTGCAAAACACCCGCCCCATGGGCATAATCCTACATGCAAAATTCAAACCTCCCAACAATGATTGCAAATCCCAGAACTGGATCTTCTTCCTGCGCAGCGCACTCGCCACCAACTCTCTCAACTCCAGCAACTTATCATCAGGCAAGCGACATTCCAATTTGTCAGAATCCATAATTATCCCCAGAAATTTGATGACCGTCGTAGGTCCCTCAGTTCTCTCGGGCGCCAGCGGTACCCCAAAGTCATTCGCCCCCCTTTCCATAGTATGCAGCAACCCTGCACACACATAGGTACCCGGCGGACCGATAAACAGGAAATCATCCAGATAATGCAGCGCCGATGGCACCTGCGCCTCCCGACGGACAACCCACTCCAAAAACGTGCTAAACATCTCAAAATAAGCGCATGAAATGGAGCAGCCCATCGGGAGGCAACAATCCACGAAATACCCATCCTGCCAACAACAACCTAACAAACAAAAACTGTCCGGGTGCACCGGCAATAAGCAAAACGCGGCCTCAATGTCAGTTTTCGCTAACAGTGAGCCCTTCCCGTACTTGCATACAACAGAATGCCTGCCGGCAAGAAAAGCTCTATTCTCCAACTATAAATTGATTAAAATAACAAAATTTTTATTATGCTATTGTAGCAAAAGACAGACTACACTAAAATTACAATTTCAAGTCCATATCTGACGATGATCAGCACAGTGCACTAAGTAGCAACTCTGTTGTATAGGGATCCAGAGTGTTAGCGGCTGCAGAACGCCACACTCGAGTTCACAGACAATAGTCAAAAGTCAGCAGGAACAAGTGGTTAAAATTTCAAAAGAGCCCCCCCGACATGTTTCGCTACAGATGTAGCGTCTTCAGGGGTATCGGGCTAATGACGGCACGCCGCGGATTTGCGATGGTTAAATACACTGTAGATTGGTAACACATGTCCATTCATTAAGGCACAGGCCAATGAGAGGGCCGTGCCTCCACCGCAGTGATGGACGGGTAGTACTGCGAATGGTAAGCCGGGAGAGAGCCACCAACGAGAGGTCGCGCATGCACGCGTGCGCACTGAGCGATACAGCAAAATCAGAGGCTGAATAGTATAGTCAGTGAGAGACAGATGTCGGCGCATGCGTGAATGATCGGGCATAGGACATAGTAGAGCCGACCGCGATTAAAAGATTAACACTGAATATCAGTGTCTTTCACATCAGCAACCGCAATATAGGAGACCCGTACTCGGAGGACATATGTAGCAAGTAGTATAATAAAAGGCAAAGAATGGCAATAAGTTAACTAGGTAGGGGGAGGGGGCGGCAGTTCCACAGCATCACCAGTAGGGGCAATGATAGGAACGACCACAGTAAAAAAACTGCGGTCGTAAATATCAAAGAAAAGCAACAGCAGCAGCCGTCATAAAATATAGTCTGAATTGAGGACAAAATAAGTAAGATATTAAACTGTAAATAATAAGGAATAAAGAATGGCAAGGTGAATAGATCAAACTTGTTACTGATTTAAATATCATACCTGCGAACCCAAACGACCGCCGCATCAAAGGAAGTGTAACTAACCGCGCACAGGGCAGGATCGATGCCGTCGTTCACCGACTCCCCTTCCGGATAAAACAAGTGATGAATAAGGCAGAATTTGTTCACCTCCTTTTTAGGAACCAAACCCAACGGGGAAACCCCCAAACCAGAAACGGGAGGGGAGGAAAACGGGCCAGCCATGCGGCCCAACGCCACCTCTTTCATCAACTTATCGGTAACCAGTTCAGGCCGCGCCAAAGCAGACGACAAATTTCGAAACACCCCATCCCGTACCGCGGACGTACAAGGAATCCTAAAACCCTCAGAAAACCCCAGAAACAACAACTCTGCCACTTTTTTATTTGGATACTCCCTTAAAAATGGGAGCATCCTTCCCACCCTCACCGGCGTCGCCCCTCTTCTGCTCAGCATCTCCCTGCCTGCCCTTATGCTTCCTGAAGCATTTGGACAAACCATGGGCGCCTCCGCAGTCTGGGCCGAACTTACAATGCCCCTCATTATACTGCCAGCAACATCCTTTCCCCAAGGAAGCTGACCGACCCGTTGCTGACCCCTGCCCGCCGGCCGCATCCCGAAAGGGCTGCTGCACCTGTTTTAGAGCCGACATCAATCGCATCGACAGACTAATTTCCTTGTGATCCCATCTCAATGAAGGGCGCACCGACTTCCGCTGACGAAACTGTTCGTCAGACCTCAACCAGGCATTACTGCCGTCTAACCTGTACGCCTCCCCCATGGAATCCGTGTAGCAAAACAGCGTCGAGCAATCCTCCGGCGCCTTTTTACCCACCACGCTAGCCAGAATAGCGAAGGCCTGCAGCCAATTCACAAACGTCCGAGGAATCAAGCGATAACGACGCCGCTCCTCCTCCTCCTTATTACTCTCATCCTGTTTCCACCGGTCCAAGTTAAACTTTTCCAGTGGCAATAGAGCAAAAATCTCCACATATTCGTCTTTCCAGATCTTCTCCCTAATCTCAGCCTTCAAATGCGCCCCAAGCGAGCCCTCAAAACACACATACACCTCACCCCTCGCAGCGTCAGCCAAACGCATATCATTCACCACTTTTTTGGATGTACCAGCCCCCGCATCAACAGCCTTATCCACCTCCACCAAAGGGCCCGCAACCTGCTCCACCTCGCTAGCAACCGCAACCCCTGCCGCAGCCGCACTTCCACAAGCCTCACTAGCAGTGCCCCACACCCTCGCTGGAGACTGCCCTACATCCCCCATACCCTTAGCAAAATATTCTTGCATACCCTTAAAAAACATTTGCATATGAGCCATAGAAAACATACCTCCCACATCCCCCCACCCATCCCCGGCACCACATCAGTAGTAGACTCTCCCGGCCGTCCCAGAGGGGACTTCCCCGCCATACGCCTCCCTGCTCCAGTAGTTGGCGAACATATCCTCTTCGCCAAGCTGCCCGCCGCTTCCTGCGGGCCGGGCATGAAGTCCTCGCCTCTGTCTGATGAGCTCCTCCGGTGTCCAGAACATCGGCGCCGGAGAGGGCCATCACTTCCAGTCCCGCCGTCACTTCCGGCCTTGTCGCTGACGACAGGAGGAGGGAAGATGGCCGCGCCCCCCCTCTTGCCACCAATCCCGCCTGCCGGGATTCCTCCCAGACCCCCTAGGCCCTGAGCATGGCACTCGCTTAGGACCCGGAGGAGGAGGGTCCCTGGTGGGGCTCCCACTGCGTTACCTCTGGTGAAGGCCTTTCCGGAGGGCTGGAACGCCGACTCCTTCATCCCTCCACACTCAACGCTCCTGCCGCTGAAACAGGAGGAAGAGCCCCAGAGAACAGCTGCTCCAGCCATCCAGGTCCGTGCTGCAGCGCCGCATCTCTAATCCTGGCCATCATGGACTCCAGGGAAGTATCCATGATCAAGTAAGTGAAGTATATATATATTTATTTTTTGAAATACTGTACTGTAATATACAGTAAACCTTTCTTCTGTTGTCCAGCGGGAAAGAGGGCTGCCTCTATCCCACCCGGACTTATATGCAATATACTTCTCCCACCACATATAGATACATTCCTATGCCAGCCCCCTTATGCTTAACCCTTTAAATCCCTGTACACTTAGCCACACACTTAATAGCCTATACCCAAACCACCTTGTCATGCGCTCCCTCCATTACGGCTGCGCCTACATTACGTTGGGCTTACTTTACACCATGAGAAGAAAGTATCAGGAATTCGGGGCTGCAGGAAAATTTAGGACATTTTAAAACGTTCTTTTTATTCGTTTTACAGGAGAAAATTAAACATTAGAAAATGATTCATCGTATAAGAGAAAACCTGCGATAATAAAGAGAATCAGCGCGCACGCGTCAGGTGCGATACATGAAGACGGCCAGGCTCAGGCCGGATTCACATGAGCGTGTTCAGTCCTGATATACGGACTATATGCCGGCAGTATATCCCGGACCGAACACACTGCAGGGAGCCGCGCTCTTATCGTCATAGTTATCTATGGCGCGAGGAGTCTCTGCCTCGCTGCGGGAAAACTGTCCCATACACGGCCGGCTCCCTGCAATGTGTTCGGTCCGGGAAATACTGCCGGCATAAAGTCCGTATATCAGGACTGAACACGCTCGTGTGAATCCGGCCTTCCAGTCAGGTCATGTTTGTATTTAACCATAAACCTGGAGGCTTCACGTATCCTGCGGTCAACATCTCACAGCCACGAGAAACAAGGGAAGAAAACGGAGAAGGTGATAGATGGCGGGGCATCAAGAAGTAAGGTGCGTACATCACAAGAGCTTTGGAATAGGAGCCATGGAGTTATGCTGGTCGAAGATCTCGAGTCCAGGGGTGCGATTCAAATTTTTTACAACCGCTTCTCTGTTTTGCAGACAAATACATATTCACGGGGCGGGGCGGGGGGGGGGGGTCATGCGGTGTATCGCACCATGGAATGTTATTCAAATAATCAAATTAAACTATTACAATATCCAAACACCCCCAATATTAAAGTGGATGTAATGACAGGAATAGGGAAACAGACAAGTGAGCCCTAATCTACCCGCCACTCAGTCCCTGCCTACTTGCAACGACCCGCCCTAGGCGACGGGGCACAACTGGGCGACGGTCCCTACACTCAGTAAGTGCACGACAGACAGCCAGACAGACAAGGAAACACAGAACAAAGGGAAACGGGGCAGTTGCCCACGGCAGCACCGTGAGCAACAAGAGTAGTAAACGAGCCTAGTCAAACCAGGAGAGTACGAGGTGCCAAACGCAGAGCAGGAGAGTAGTGAACAAGCCGAGTCAAACCAGGAGTGTACGAGGTACCAAACGCAGAGCAGAAGAGTAGTCAGTAAGCCAGGGTCAATACGAAGCAGGGTGTAATGGCAGGAAGGAGGTGAAGGGAACAAGTGAGCCCTAATCTACCCACCGCCCTGTCCCTGCCTACTTGCAACGACCCGCCCTAGGCAACGGGGTACAACTTGGCGGCGGTCCCTACGCTGTCTAAGTGCAAGGGAGTACAAACAGGGAACACGCAAGGGAAGGGGCAGTAGCCCACGGAACGCTGCGAGGAAACGGAGCGGTGAATGAGTCAGTCAGGATCAGGATGTAGTGGAGTATACCAACGAGAGCACGGAGCAGGAAGCAAGCCAGGGGCAAAGCGAAGTAGGATAAGCGGAACTGAAGCAAGGCAGAAGCATGGCAGAAGCAGGCTGGAGCAAGGCAGCAGTGGGGCCAGGAATCCAAGAAGAATAACAAGCACTGAGGAAGAGAACACGGCAGGTATAAATGGACAGGGGGCGGAGCTAACTCCGACTGACCAGGCCACGATAGGCTCTCCCACTCCTGAGCCTGCCACCCTGGTTGGTGGGAGCAGGTGTCAGTCTAAGAGGTCTGGCCTCAGGTGTCGACTGATTAATCCCGGGAGTATACACAGACGTAGTACCTGGCAGATCCTTTACAGTACTCCCCCTTTTATGAGGGGCCACCGGACCCTTACTAAGAGGACCCGGTTTAGTGGGGAAGAGAAGGTGGAACCTCCTGATCAATACCCCAGCGTGAACATCACGAGCAGGGACCCAAGTCCTCTCCTCCGGCCCGTATCCTCTCCAATGGACCAGGTACTGGAGGGAGCCCTGGATCATCCTACTGTCCATAATCTTGGCCACCTCGAATTCCACCCCCTCAGGGGTGAGAACGGGAACAGGAGGTTTCCTCGAGGGGGACCAGGACGGGGAGCAGCGTTTAAGGAGGGAGGCATGGAAGACGTCATGTATGCGAAAGGATGGGGGCAGCTCCAGACGGAAGGATACAGGGTTGAGGACTTCAATGATCTTATAAGGTCAAATAAATTGGGGAGCAAACTTCCTGGACGGGACCTTAAGGCGCAAGTTCCTGGACGACAACCAGACCAGATCCCCGACGACAAACCGGGGGTTAGCAGAGCGTCTACTATCAGCCTGAATCTTTTGTACGCTCTGGGACGCCTCTAGGTTCTTCTGAACCTGGGCCCAGACTGTGCACAGTTCCCGATGAACGTCCTCTACCTCGGGATTATTGGAACAACCAGGAGAAACGGAGGAGAACCTTTGGTTAAACCCGAAAATTACAGAAATACGGGGAGACCCCTGACGAGTTACTGACCCGGTTATTCAGGGAAAATTCGGCAAGGGGAAGTAATGAGACCCAATCAAATTGACAGTCAGAGATGAAACACCTTAAATATTGTTCCAGGGATTGGTTAGTCCTTTCCGTTTGGCCATTAGTTTCGGGATGGAAGGCGGAGGAGAAGGACAGATCAATCTCCAACTTTTTACAAAAAACTCTCCAAAATAAGGAAACAAATTGTACCCCTCTGTCAGAAACGATATTGACTGGGGCCCCATGGAGACGCAGAATGTGTTTAACAAACAAAGAAGCCAACGTCTTGGCGTTAGGTAGTTTCTTAAGGGGCACAAAGTGGCACATCTTGCTGAAGCGGTCTACTACCACCCACACCACCGACTTGCCCTGAGATGGAGGCAAATCGGTGATAAAATCCATGGAGATATGGGTCCAAGGTCTCTGGGGAATGGGCAAGGAACGTAGTAAGCCCGCAGGTCGGGACCTAGGGGTCTTGGACCTAGCACAAACCTCACAAGCGGCGACGTAAGCCCTAACGTCTTTAGGCAACCCAGGCCACCAATAGTTTCTGGTAATGAGGTGTTTGGTACCCAAGATGCCAGGATGACCAGATAGTGCGGAGTCATGGTTTTCCCTGAGTACCCTTAGCCGGTATTGCAGGGGGACAAACAGTTTGTCCCCAGGGAGGTTCCCGGGAGCTGAACCTTTATCAGCCGCGATGTCAGAAGCTAAATCAGAATCAGTGGCAGAAACGATTATACCAGGGGGTAAAATACAAGCAGGATCCTTCTCGGAAGGAGGATTGGCCATGAAACTACGTGACAGTGCATCAGCCTTAATATTTTTGGACCCAGCCCTATAGGTAACCAAGAAATTAAATCTGGTAAAGAATAGTGCCCAACGAGCTTGTCTAGGATTAAGCCTCCGGGCAGATTCTAGGAAAACCAGATTCTTGTGGTCAGTAAGGACCGTTACCTGGTGTCTGGCCCCCTCCAGGAAGTGACGCCACTCTTCAAAAGCCCATTTAATGGCTAAAAGTTCGCGGTTGCCAATATCATAGTTACTCTCCGTGGGCGAAAACTTCCTAGAGAAGTAAGCACAGGGGCGGAGATGGGTGAGGGAGCTGGTACCCTGGGACAAGACGGCCCCCACTCTCAGCTCTGATGCGTCAACCTCCACAATAAATGGCTCCCTTTGGTTGGGCTGAACCAGCACGGGGGCCGAGATAAAGCACTTCTTGAGGGTCTCAAAAGCCTGGACGGCCTCAGGGGGCTAATGGAGGACATCAGCACCCTTGCGAGTAAGGTCCGTAAGAGGCTTAGCAACGACCGAGAAGTTGGCAATAAATCTCCTGTAATAGTTAGCGAACCCCAAAAAACACTGTAGCGCCTTCAGGGAGGCAGGTTGGACCCATTCCGCCACAGCCTGAACCTTGGCAGGGTCCATGCGGAATTCATGAGGAGTGAGGATTTGACCTAAAAATAGTATCTCCTGTACCCCAAACACACATTTTTCGGTCTTGGCAAACAGATTATTTTCCCGGAGGACCTGGAGGACCTTCCTGACATGCTCCACGTGGGAGGACCAGTCCTTGGAAAACACCAGTATGTCATCAAGGTTCACTACAAGAAAATTACCCAGGTAATCTCTCAGAATTTCATTAATAAAATTCTGGAAGACGGCAGGGGCATTACACAACCCAAAGGGCATGACCAGGTATTCGAAATGACCTTCGGGTGTGTTGAACGCAGTTTTCCACTCATCCCCCTCTTTGATGCGGATAAGGTTATATGCCCCCCGTAGATCGAACTTAGAAAACCATTGGGCCCCCTGAACCTGATTAAAAAGATCCGGAATCAAAGGAAGGGGATACTGGTTCCTTACGGTGACCTTATTCAGGTTCCGATAATCAATGCATGGCCTAAGACCACCATCTTTCTTCCCCACGAAGAAGAAGCCAGCACCTACAGGAGAAGTCGAGGGGCGAATGAAACCCTTGGCCAGGCATTCTTGGATATACTCCCTCATAGCTTCAAGTTCAGGACATGAAAGATTAAATATCCTACCCTTAGGAAGCTTGGCACCAGGCACCAAATCGATGGCGCAATCGTAATCTCTATGAGGGGGCAACACCTCGGAGGCCTCCTTAGAAAACACATCAGCGAAGTCCTGAACAAACTCAGGAAGCGTGTTTACCTCCTCCCGGGGAGAAATAGAGTTAACCGAAAGACATGACATCATGCATTCACTACCCCATTTGGTGAGATCCCCAGTATTCCAGTCAAACGTGGGATTATGCAGCTGCAACCAGGGAAGACCTAATACCAGATCGGACGATAATCCCTGCATCACCATTACAGAGCACTGCTCCAAATGCATGGAGCCAACAAGGAGTTCAAAAACAGGAGTATGCTGAGTAAAATAACCATTAGCAAGAGGAGTGGAGTCGATACCCACTACCGGGATAGGATAAGGCAAATCAATAAAAGGCATTTTTAGAGACATAGCAAATTCCACAGACATGATATTAGCAGATGAGCCCGAATCCATGAAGGCACTGCCAGTGGCAGACCGGCCAGCAAACGAGACCTGAAAGGGAAGCAAAATTTTATTGCGTTTCATATTAACGGGAAATACCTGTGCGCCCAAGTGACCCCCCCGATGATCACTTAGGCGCGGAAGTTTTCCGGCTGTTTATTCTTGCGCCTGGGACAGGTGTTCAGTAGATGCTTGTCGTCCCCACAATAGAAGCAGAGACCATTCTTCCTGCAAAACTCTCTACGTTGTCGAGGGGACATGGAGGCCCCGAGTTGCATAGGTACCTCCGAGTCCTCCGTGGAAGAGCGAGGAGACGGGACCTCGGGGGGAATCGCAGGGAAGTCAGAGGGGAACACATTGAAACGTTCAAGCTGACGTTCCCTGAGACGTCGGTCAAGTCGTACTGCTAGGGCCATAACCTGGTCTAGGGAGTCAGAAGAGGGGTAGCTAACCAGCAGATCCTTCAGGGCGTCAGATAATCCTAACCTAAACTGGCACCTTAGGGCCGGGTCGTTCCACCGAGAAGCTACGCACCACTTTCTAAAATCAGAACAGTATTCCTCAACAGGTCTCCTACCCTGACGTAAGGTCACCAGCTGACTCTCGGCTAAGGCAGTCCTGTCAGTCTCGTCGTAAATGAGTCCGAGGGCAGAGAAAAAACAATCAACGGAGGAAAGTTCAGGGGCGTCAGGAGCCAAGGAGAAGGCCCACTCTTGGGGCCCTTCCTGGAGTCGGGATATAATGATACCCACCCGCTGGTTCTCGGAACCTGAGGAGTGAGGTTTTAGGCGGAAATAAAGTCTGCAACTCTCCCGGAAGGAGAGAAAAGTCTTACGGTCCCCTGAGAACCGGTCAGGTAACTTGAGGTCGGGTTCTAGAGGTGAGGTGAGGGGTACTACTAAGGCAGCGTCACCCTGGTTGACCCTCTGAGCCAGGGCCTGGACCTGTAGGGAGAGGCCCTGCATCTGCTGGGTCAGGGTCTCAAGGGGGTCCATGATAGCGTCAGCGTAGGAGAAATGGTAGACTAGGTATGGGCTTGTTATTATGTAATGGCAGGAAGGAGGTGAAGGGAACAAGTGAGCCCTAATCTACCCACCGCCCTGTCCCTGCCTACTTGCAACGACCCGCCCTAGGCGACGGGGTACAACTTGGCGGCGGTCCCTACGCTGTCTAAGTGCAAGGGAGTACAAACAGGGAACACGCAAGGGAATACAGTAGCCCACGGAACGCCGCGAGGAAACGGAGCGGTGAATGAGCCAGTCAGGATCAGGATGTAGTGGAGTATACCAACGAGAGCACGGAGCAGGAAGCAAGCCAGGGGCAAAGCGAAGCAGGATAAGCGGAACTGAAGCAAGGCAGAAGCACGGCAGAAGCAGGCTGGAGCAAGGCAGCAGTGGGGCCAGGAATCCAAGAAGAATAACAAGCACTGAGGAAGAGAACACGGCAGGTATAAATGGACAGGGGGCGGAGCTAACACCGATTGACCAGGCCGCGATAGGCTCTCCCACTCCTGAGCCTGCCACCCTGGTTGGTGGGAGCAGGTGTCAGTCTAAGAGGTCTGGCCTCAGGTGTCGACTGATTAATCCCGGGAGTATACATAGACGTAGTACCTGGCAGATCCTTTACACAGGGACAAGTAGTTCAAGAAGCTGCAGCAGGGCCAGGAAACCAACAGAGAAGAATCACAAGCAAGGAGGAACAGGAAAGGCAGGTATAAATAGACAGAGGGCGGGAGCTAGCTCCGTCTGGCCAGGCTGTGATAGGCTCTCCCACTCCTAAGCCTGCCATCCTGAGTTGTGGAAGATGGAGTCAGTCTCACAGACATAGAAGCAGGTGCAGACTGATTACCTATGGGCGTGGATACAGAAGCTGTGCCTTGCAGATCCTTAACAGTGGATTCTAAATAAAGAAATTCCCTGTTCAGAATGTTTAACTGGATTTCCACAGTATGTATATATCTACATAAGAGTATATACCTACCTACCCGCACTCTTTATATTAAACACAGCCATTACGTATAGACCTATATGCACACATTTAATATCCTAAGTGTGTTTATTTAGTGACACTGTGCACTGTGAGGAGGGTGGAGAATTGTGCGGCGTGCGCAGTAAGCAGCGACAAATCTCCCAGCTAATGCACAGATCCGGTGACAGAACAAAGCTCACAACCTATATACAGCACCAGAATCAAGCTCATATATATATATATATATATATATATATATATATATATATATACAGCCCCAGAACAAAGCTTATACATATATACAACTCCAGAACAAAGCTTATACATAAATACAACTCCAGAACAAAGCACATACATATATGCAGCACCAATACCAAGCTCATAACCTATATTCAGCACCAGAACAAAGCTGAGTACATATTTACAGTACCAGAACTAAGCTCAGTATATAAATACAGCACCAGAACAAAGCTCAGTACATATATACAGCACCAGAACAAAGCTCAGTATATATATACAGCACCAAATCCAAGCTCAACACATATATACAGCACAAGAACAAAGCTCAGTACATATATACAGCACCAGAACAAAGCTCAGTACCTATATACAGCACCAGAACAAAGCTCAGTGCATATATACAGCACCAGATCCAAGCTCAGTGTCATGGTTGTGGGGTATGTGAAACACTAGACTGGTCTGCTGTGGCAGAGAAGCAGCTAGCCAAATAATTAGCAATAGCAATAACAGTCACAGTGCAGGAGTACCTGGAGGGCTATGCAGGCAGATGCTTTGGACTAACAGATGACACCCGACGTGAAAGCTGGCCTCAGACGTGGTAGATGACTAAAGAAGTGGCAGATGATCTCAGATGTGACAGATGACCACGGACGTGTCAGATGAGGCAACACAACCCCAGCAACAAATTTAGTCACAGGAACACATGTAACAACAGGATACAGGAACACTGGGAGCAGGATACAACTTAGGGACCATTTGCTTGACGAACATGGGTAGACACAACAACACTCAGGCATGGAGAGAAAGGGCAGAGCCCTTTTTAAAGTCCAAGGTGTTAACTGGATTGGTGGGACGCTTTTACTAGGTGTGCGCGCTAGCCCCTTAAGTCCACGAGGGAGCGCACGCACCCTACAGGAATGAGCAGCAGATAGAAGCAGTACTTCCCGCCATCCCCGAGGAGGAGGAGGAGAAAGTCTGCAAAGGGGTGAGTTAAGATAACAACCACCATGGGAAGCCGGGTAGTGGCGAACGGCGGCCAGTATTACTACAGTCCCCGCCCCTCTTCATATAGTAGGACCAGCGCTCAGGAGGAATTTTTTGATGAGGGCTGGGGCATTGATGTTCTTCTCCGGCTCCCAGGACCTCTTCTCAGGATCAAACCCTCTCCAGTCTACCAGATAGAATGTCACCCTCTTGGAGTCCAGAATTTCCTTCACCTCAAATATGTCAGAAGAACCAATGGGGGCAACTGGAGACAGAGGAACTTTACTGTAGCGGTTCAGAACCACAGATTGCAGGAGGGATTTTGTAGTTTCCGAAACCCTTTTCAGTGCATTCTCCCATTTATGTTTTTCAATACATTCACAATTTTTCCAGATTTTTTAAAGCTCTTATAACCCCCGATATATCTTAGAAGCTACTTTCTTGAACACTTCAGAATTCGTCCAGCTGCTTCTGTCTTCAGTCAAATCATCATCAATAAACACTAGTGAACAAGTGCCAGGCAGCGATGCATGCCCATGCCATCACACTGCACCCACCATGCCATCACACTGCCCCACCATGCCATCACACTGCACCCACCATGCCATCACACTGCACCCACTATGCCATCACACTGCTCCCACCATGCCATCACACTGCACCCACCATGCCATCAGACTGCCTCCACCATGCCATCACACTGCCCCCACCATGCCATCACACTGCCCCCACCATGCCATCACACTGCCTCCACCATGCCATCACACTGCACCCACCATGCCATCACACTGCCTCCACCATGCCATCACACTGCACCCACCATGCCATCACACTGCCTCCACCATGCCATCACACTACACCCCCAACATGCCATCACACTGCCCCCACCATGCCATCACACTGCCCACACCATGCCATAACACTGCCCCTACCATGCCATCACACTGCCTCCACCATGCCATCACACTGCCCCCACCATCCCATCACACTGCCCCCACCGTGCCATCACACTGACTCCACCGTGCCATCACACTGCCTCCACTGTGCCATCACACTGACTCCACCGTGCCGTCACACTGCCTCCACTGTGCCATCACACTGCCTCCACCGTGCCATCATGTAATGGCTGCCGCGTCGTTCCCCGCCGTCCCCACGGCCTCTGATCTGATTGCTGCCATACCCGTTACGACGTCTTTTGCCTGTCCTGACTTCTGCCTATCCATCCGACTGCCTCTACCTGCTGCGCCAAGCGTTGCCCTGGGTTCGAAGCACCATCTCCCAGACGACACCGAGGATCCACAAACAAACCGCTGAGAACCGTTATAGGTTGAACAAGCCATGGATCCCCTTGACACAGCCCTGCCTGATACGGCAGATATGGCTCAGGAGCTTTCCAGACAACGAGTCCACCAAGATCAGCTGTTTCAGCTATTGCAGAATGTGTCCACTCGTTTGAACAAACTAGCGCCTCCGATACCACCACTACCGCAAGCTCCTGTCTACAGTCCTCGACTACATTTACCTACGCCTGCCCGCTATGAGGGAGACCCCAAGACCTGCAGGGGATTTGTTAACCAATGCACCATGCACTTTGAAGTCATGGCACATCATTTTTCCTCAGACCGGGCTAAGGTGGCCTATATCCTGTCCCTGCTCTCTGGTGAAGCGCTGGCTTGGGCATCGCCCTTGTGGGAGAGAAACGACCCCATCATGTACAACATTCAGAACTTTCTCTCCACGTTTAAAAGAGTTTTTGAAGAACCGCGTTGAGCCTCTTCTGCAGCTTCTCCTCTTCTCAAGCTCCGGCAAATAACCTCCACAGTAGGCCATAAATTTCGCACCCTGGCTACTGAACTCTAGTGGAATAATGAGGCTTTGGTATCGACCTTCTGGGAGGGTCTGGCGGGCCGAATCAAGGATGAACTTGCTGACCGAGACCTTCCACCGTTCTTGTATGACTTGATTACTCTAGCTAATCGTATAGATATACGTTTCCGTGAGAGACAACAAGAATCTGCTCGAGGCAATCGGACATCACGGTTGGCAACAACCTTCCAAAGACCTCTTCTGGCTTCATCTTCCACTCGGCCGGACGAACCCATGCAGGTGGAGAGAACAAGACTCACGCCTGAGGAGCGCCAGAATAGACGCAAGTTGAATTTATGTTTTTATTGTGGTGGTAAAACGCACTTCCTCAGAGACTGTCCAGTGAGGCCGGAAAACTCCAACGCCTAGGGCAAGTAGGAGAGGCTACCCTAGGTGGAATACCTTCCTCTCAGAAGATGACCATACTAGCGAAGTTATTCTTTGCAGGAACCACTTTCTGCGTTCAAGCCTTCCTAGATTTCGGATCCGCTTGGAATTTTCTATGCCAGTCTTTGGTAAATCGCTACCAAATCCCAGTGCTAAAACTAACCCAACCATTGTCCATTGCTTCTGTAGATGGGAGGCTTCTAGAGGAAACTATCTATCTCATCACCGAGCCCATTCTCCTGTTAACAGGGGCGCTGCACCAGGAACGTATCTCCTTCTATGTGTTAAAGAACTCTCTGAACCCTTTGCTACTGGGTCTACCGTGGTTGCAGAAGCACTCTTCTGTTATTGACTGGTCTGGAGGTCAAATTACCCGCTGGAGTGACTTCTGTCACCAACATTGTCTACAATCTATTCGCCCACCCATGCCTCAGTCTACAGAACCTGACTCAGCAGGACTTCCTACTCCATACAAAAGATTCTCGGATGTCTTCTGCAAACAACAAGCTGAATCGCTGCCTCCTCACAGGTCATACGAATGTGCCATAGACCTGGTCCCCAACGCCACGCATCCCAGAGGTAGAGTCTACCCACTGTCTTTGCCTGAGATGGAGGCCATGTCTCGGTATATCCAAGAGAATCTGGAGAGAGGATTCATCCTTAAGTCCTCCTCTCCTGCTGGCGCAGGGTTTTTCTTTGTGGGAAAAAAAGATGGCTCCCTGCGTCCTTGTATTGATTACCGAGGATTAAATAACATCACGCTAAAGAACAAGTACCCGTTACCATTGATCTCAGAACTCTTTGACCGGCTACAGGGGGCGAAGATCTTCACCAAACTAGACCTTCGTGGAGCTTATAATCTCATCCGTATCCGCGAAGTAGACGAATGGAAAACCACCTTCAACACTTGTGATGGGCATTTTGAATACCTCGTCATGCCCTTTGGACTTTGTAATGCTCCTGCGGTTTTCCAGGCCTTTGTTAATTACATTTTTTGAGATCTGTTGTACAGCTGTGTGGTGGTATACATGGATGACATTTTAATCTTTTCTCCCAATATTCAAACTCATCATGTGCATGTGCGCCAAGTGTTACAGCGTCTGCGAGAGAACTCTCTTTTTGCCAAATTAGAGAAATGCCTCTTCGAGAGAACCAGCCTGCCTTTCTTGGTGTATGTTATTTCCGACCAGGGTCTTCAAATGGATCAAGCCAAGCTGTCCTCAATTCTCAACTGGCCTCGCCCACAAGGACTTAAAGCTGTTCAACGCCTGCTGGGATTCACAATTTATTACCACCAATTTATTCCTCATTTCTCCTCTATGACAGCTCCTATTTCTGCACTGACCAAAAAAGGGGTTAATGCTAAAGACTGGACCACGGAGGCTGAAGCCGCATTCCAAGCCCTTAAAGTTGCCTTCTCATCTGCTTCAGTCCTACATAGGTTCCACCAAACCCTTTGTTCTGGAGGTCGATGCTTCATCTGTGGGAGTCAGAGCTATTCTTTCACAAAAAACTTGTAGAGGGGGACTGGTGGCCTGCGTTTTTTTTCTCCAAATCATTCACATCCGCTGAAAGAAATTATGGAATTGGAGATAAAAAAACTTTTAGCTATTAAATTGGCCCTGGAGGATTGGAGACATTTGCTTGAGGGTGCACGGCACCCCATCATCATTTACACAGATCATAAGAACCTCCTATACTTACAAACTGCTCAACGCCTAAACTCTCGTCAAGCTAGGTGGGCATTATTCTTCTCCAGATTCGATTTTCAGCTTCACTACAGACCTGCTGGAAAGAATACCAAGGCTGACGCTTTATCTCACTGTTTTGACCCCACAGACCAAGAGCCCAGCCCGCAGTTTATTATAGATCCTAAACGTATTGGGATTGCTGCTCCAGCTGAAGTGGTACACATTCCCCCGAGGAAAGACCTACGTACCCCCTAAACAAAGGGATTGTGTTCTGCATTGGGGTCATGCCTCCAGGGTTTCTGGGCACCCTGGCATCAAAAAGACTCTCAATTTTATTGGCCGTCAGTACTGGTGGCTTTCCATGTCCCAAGACACTAAAGACTTAGTAAGCCCAGCGTAATGTAGGCGCAGCCGTAATGAAGGAAGCGCATGACTAGGTGTTTGGGAGTTCTAGGCTATTATGTTCTAGGTATTATGTTTTAGGCTATATTTATAGGGATTGGAGGGTTATGTGAAAGGGGCATGGGGCAAAATGTATCTATATGTGGTGGGTGGAGAATAAAGTATATAAGTCCATGCGGGGAAGAGGCAGCCCTCTTTCCCGCTGGACAACAGGAGAAAGTTTTGTCCTGTTATTATAGTTAAAAGACAAATATACAGATAAATATTTTCTACTTACCTGATGGAAGCGGCGATGGAGTCAACGATGGCCAGGATCCGGGATGCAGCGATGCAGCACGGCGTGGGATGGCTGGATGCGCTGATTGCCGGGGCTCTCCCTCCGGTTCCAGCGGCTGGAGAGGAGAGTGAGGGACGCAGCAGCGGGCGTTCCGGGCCTCAGGAGAGGCCTTCTTCTGCAGATGCACCTCGGTCTGGTCGGCGCCGAGGGAGCCCCTCCAGGGACCCTCCTCCTCCTGCTGGTCTGGAGCTACACCCTGGCGACGGTCCGCGGAGGTCTGGGAGGAATCCCATCAGGCGGGCTAGATCGGAGGTGACAGGAGGGGGGGGGCCGCGGCGGCCATCTTCCTCCCTCCTGTCTCAAACAACGACGCCGGAAGTGGAGGCGGGACCGGATGCGCGTGCAAGACCGGATGCGCGCACAAGGCCGGATGTGCGTGCGGGACCGGATGCGCGCGCATCACAGGAAGTGACGGCTTTCTCCGGCGCCGATGCTCCAGGTGCCGGAGGAGCTCTGCACACAGACGTCCGGACTGCAAGACCGACACGTAGGAAGAGGCGAGCGGCCTCTGGATGGGGAGCGAGATCGCCTCCTGCAGGAGCAGGGAGGCGTGTGACAGCGACAGCGACCGGAAGGACCCGGGCAGCTTCGGTGAGTGACGCCGGGCCCCATCCGGACGAGGGGGGGCAGCGGTCTGCAAGACAAGCGGCGACAAGAAGATTTGTGTTTGACAGCCCTGCAGAAGGACTGGATCGGCAGGGCTGTCAGGCTGAAGTCGCGCCACCAGCGGGTGGCAGGATCGTGGCTGGATATGTCGCGCCACCAGCGGGTGGCAGGATCGTGGACGGGCCGCGTTCCGCTGGGCCTAGAGCTTCCTCAACAAGAAGTGTGCGGAGCTACGGGGAGCGTGGGGTGCAGGAGCACCACTCCCCAGGATCGTCACGACCGACGCCTGGATTATCTGGAGTGATGGACGCGTCCGCTGGGAGGTCACCTCAGGGACGTACGGGTGAGTTTACCACGGATGTGGTGCCGGGGATGTGTGGGGGGGATGTGGGGGGGATGTTGTCAATGTCACAGATGCAATTGTTGTTTAGAGGGATGCAGGAGTATTTTATGAGAACTGTGCCAGGCGTAGAGCAGTCGCCAGTGAGGGTATGGGGCGCTGCTAGTGAGGCGTCTGCTAGTGCAGCAGGGAGTGCAGTTGCTAACGAGGCGATTTCTGGTGCGGCTGCGGCAGGGATTGCGGGTGTTAGTGACGTAGCGCCGGTTGTGGGTGCCGTAGTGGCGGTGGAAAAAGCGGTGGATGCGGCGGATAGTACGGTTAAGAAAGTGGTGGAGGATGTGCGTTTGGCGGATGCGGCAAAAGGCGAGGTTTATGTGTGCTTTGAGGGCCCGCTGGGGGCGCATTTGAAGGTGGAAATTAGGGAAAAGATCTGGAAAGATGAATATGTGGAGATTTTTTCTTTGCTGCCATTAGAAAAGTTTAATTTGGACCGGTGGAAACCGGACGAAAGTAAGAAGGAGGAGGAGGAGCGGCGGCGGTATCGCTTGATTCCTCGGACTTTTGCGAATTGGCTGCAGGCCTTCGCTATATTGGCTAGTGTGGTGGGTGAGAAGGCGCCGGAGAACTGTTCGGCGTTATTTTGTTATATGGATTCGGTAGGGGAGGCGTATCGTGTATACGGCGGTAACGCTTGGTTGCGGTATGACGAACAGTTTCGTCAACGGAAGTCGGTGCGCCCGTCATTGCGATGGGACCACAAAGATATCAGTTTGTTGATGCGGCTGATGTCTGCGCCAAAACAGGGTCAGCAGCCCTTTCGGGATACGGCCGGCGGTCAGGGGTCAGCAGCGGGTCGGTCAGGATCCTCAGGAAAGGGGTGTTGCTGGCAGTACAACGAGGGGCATTGCAAGTTCGGCCCAGACTGTAGATATAAACAAATTAATGACCCTTGGTAGCTGGCGGGCACAATATACATAAACGCGGAAAACGGCTGCCTGCAACAGCCAAACCCAATTTCCCAGCCACCACTAATGTATAAATAAAATGATTGTACTTCATTAGCTACGTATAGCTGGACATACCACACTTAGAATTAAAATTGTCACTAGCCGAGATCGGATGCACAGGGTATCACCTGATTGAACAGGCTTATGTTACATGTCAACGTAGGAATGACTCTTCCCTATTCAGTTAAATTGTAAGGCAACTAGTGGACAACAATTAGTCCGATCATCGGCAGTGTATTAAAATATTGACAGCCCCCCCAGACATGTTTCTCTACTAGGTAGCGTCCTCAGGGGTACACGGGGCTAATGGCGGCGCAAAATGAAATCGATCCTAATATAGACACCCATAATGACGCCTCCGAAGGTGTGTCGGGCCAGATGGCCTATGGCGATGGGGGAGACACAAGTGCCTCTCAGCTGCATTTGGTTGACGAATGAACAACTCGATAAGATAGCTCAATCAGAGACCTGAGGCGACGCATGCGCATGGGGGTAAAACAAAGACTTAGTACACGCAAACCAACTTAGATTGTGACTCACAGAGTGAGTCACCGGCGCATGCGCCGATGCATGAAACAATGACTTAGTGCCGGAGAGGTTCATTATGTCTATCGACATGTAACACTATGTGCTGCGGTACCTCTAAACAACACACAACTGGCATCTATCTGACAGTCCAGACGGTGTGAGTGTAACTGACTAACGAGGAGCACATAGTCCATTATGACAAACATAAATCGATTGAATGGACAGCCTAAAGGGTATATTTACCACCCGGCTGCCACATTAAACCAGGTTGATAATTCCAGATTGAAACATCCAAATAATCAGGGCACATGTGCACCAACATAAGTTACGTTCAAAGAGTGACATCCCCATGTGTCTACACACCCCAGATAATGTGGTAATTTCCCCCCAAAAAAATAAATATATATATAAGGGGGAGGGGGGGAGCAAAGGAATTGTCATTCACGACCAAAATGTATCTCAAAAATCTCCAATTGGAGATATGCCATATCTCTGAGGGTCGATACAGGATCGGTAATAATGTACATAGTGTCTGTGACAATAAGCCGCCTCCATCATGTGATCACAGCTATAATAAACGTAATACATCAATTAATCCACTCAGTGGATCAAAAATAATTCTCATATCATTTTGTTATTTTGTTATAGGTGATTCAAAAAAAGGTTCTTCACAATTATGTAGAGAAAGCAATGGCAGATAAATAATGTACAGTTGGTAAATAATTTTTATATGTACACATGTGATTCAACAGAGGTCCAATAATATGGACAAAAAACAACGAAGGATATTCGATGTTTCACTGCAGAACTAGAGAAACGCACTGAAGGTGAACCCTTCATTCAGACCTATAGGAGACATGGTATTAAGTCGGTGGATCCACCTCGCTTCCTCCTGTAGAAGTTTACGGTCCAAATTGCCCGCTCTGGGTCCCATCTTAATTTGGGCTATACCCCAAAATTTCAGCAATCTGGGGTTGCCTCCATGAAACTTTACAATGTGTCTAGAAAGAGCGGTGTCCTCGCTACAGGTCACCGCACTTATATGTCTGGACACACGTCTTCTTAATTCCTGAATGGTTTTACCCACGTACAACTTAGGGCAAGGACACTTTGCAATATACACCACCCCACTGCTCTGGCAATTTAAATATTGTTCGATTCTATACAACTTGCCATCGACGGGATTAGAAAAGGTCTTAACTGTCGGCATTAGGGGGCAGAAGGAACATCTGCCACATGGATGGAAACCCTTCAGGGGTGATCTAAGCCATGTTGAAGGAGTCTTGGGTTGTTTAGAATAATGGCTATGCACCAAGAACTCCCGTAAATTCCTGCCCCTACGGTAAGTGACACTCGGATTGGCCGTCACCGCATCTCTGAGATCAGGGTCAGCCGTCAAGATAGCCCAGTGTCTTTGTAGAATCTGGACAACCTGAGGGGAATAGGCATCAAAAGTGCCAATGCACCGAATGATTCCAGATGACTTTGATTTATTAATTTTGCTTGCTCCACTCGACAGTAGTTCTCTCCTCTCAGAAGCTCTTGCTCTAGCATATGCCCTATGTAGCCACTTTTTAGGGTAGCCTCGCGCTGTAAACTTTTTAAACAGACCGTCACATTCATTCTGAAAGGCTACCTCGCTCGAGCAATTACGTCTGGCCCTCAAATATTGGCCAATAGGTATACCCTTCTTAAGGGCAGAAGGGTGATGGCTCTGCCAATGCAGGAGGCTATTGGTCGCAGTAGCCTTACGAAAAACATCTGTTTGGACACCGCCGTCAGGATCCAGAGATATCTTGAGATCAAGAAAGTTTATGGTGTGATCATGGATCTCATACGTAAATTTCATGCCAATATCATTGGCGTTGAGCATAGACATGAAGTCACAAAAAGTGTTGACATCCCCATCCCAGAGGATGAGAATGTCATCAATATATCTCCCCCAAAAAGAAATGTGTGAAGTGAAGGAGGAGAGATTATCAGAAAAAACAATGGTGTCTTCCCACCACCCTAAAAAAAGGTTCGCATAAGTGGGTGCACAAACGGTGCCCATAGCCGTACCTTTTATTTGATGATAATATTTGTGATCAAAAATAAAATAATTGTGCATAAGTAGGAAACGTAAAAGTGACAAAATAAAATCATTGTGACGTTGAAATTGAATGCCTTTAGTGTTCAAAAAGTGTTTGATTGCAGTGAGTCCTAATTCATGCCGAATATTGGTGTAAAGTGACTCCACGTCTATGCTCGCTATCATTGTAGTGGGAGTTACATTGATCTCATGGATCCTGGTGACGGTGTCCTTAGTGTCCTTCAGATAGGAGGACAAAGAGGACACAAACGGTATTAACATTTCATTGACATAGAGACTGATACCCTGTGTCAGGCTGTCATTACCCGACACAATGGGTCTACCAGGGAGAGGAGAGGTCGCCTTATGCACTTTTGGCAACGCATAAAAGGTCGCCAAAGTGGGGGTGGAGTTATAGAGACACTTAAATTCATCACTAGTGATGAGATTCTCATCTCTAGCACCATTAAGGAGGGAATATAACTCGGTGAGATATTTGGCCGTAGGGTTCACATCTAGAGTAACATAGGTGGTATCATCATCGAGTAACCTGTGAACCATGCGGACATAGTCAGCATGGCTCATGATCACAATGTTACCCCCCTTGTCGGAGGGTTTGAGGACTAAATTGTCATCTTTGCATAAAGTGTCCAAAGCCTGTCTCTCGTCATCATTAAGGTTACCATAGGTGGTAGACTTCTTGGTTTTAAGTTTTTTAAGATCGTTAGACACCATTCTCACAAATGTGTCGATATGACTATACTGTGAGAATGGAGGTGTAAGTTTAGACTTGGGGCGTAGGGTTGAGAGTGGTCCAACTACATCCACAGCACCGAATTCGCTCTCATGGAGCAAGCTCTCAAGGTCTTTCAAGGTGTTGCGTTCTGTGCGGTCCTGAGAAGTTTTCTCAGACACATTACCCTTGAAGTACTTATGTAGGGCCAATTTTCGTGCAAAAAGGTTAATGTTGGTTTGCGTGTACTAAGTCTTTGTTTTACCCCCATGCGCATGCGTCGCCTCAGGTCTCTGATTGAGCTATCTTATCGAGTTGTTCATTCGTCAACCAAATGCAGCTGAGAGGCACTTGTGTCTCCCCCATCGCCATAGGCCATCTGGCCCGACACACCTTCGGACGCGTCATTATGGGTGTCTATATTAGGATCGATTTCATTTTGCGCCGCCATTAGCCCCGTGTACCCCTGAGGACGCTACCTAGTAGCGAAACATGTCGGGGGGGCTGTCAATATTTTAATACACTGCCGATGATCGGACTAATTGTTGTCCACTAGTTGCCTTACAATTTAACTGAATAGGGAAGAGTCATTCCTACGTTGACATGTAACATATGCCTGTTTAATCAGGTGATATCTTGTGCATCCGATCTCGGCTAGTGACAATTTTAATTCTAAGTGTGGTATGTCCAGCTATACGTAGCTAATGAAGTACAATCATTTTATTTATACATTAGTGGTGGCTGGGAAATTGGGTTTGGCTGTTGCAGGCAGCCGTTTTCCGCGAGACTGTAGATATAAGCACGAGTGCTCCGGTTGCGGAGGCGCCCATGGTTTGTCCAGATGCTTCAAGAAGCATAGGGGCAGGCAGGGAGATGCTGAGCAGAAGAGGGGCGACGCCGGTGAGGGTGGAAAGGATGCTCCCGTTTTTAAGGGGCTATCCAAATAAGAAAGTGGCGGATTTGTTATGGTTAGGTTTTTCAGAAGATTTTCGGATTCCTTGTACGTCGGCTGGACGTGATGGGGTAGTCCGTAATTTGTCGTCTGCTTTGGCGCGGCCTGATCTGGTTACGGATAAGCTGCTGAAGGAGGTGGCGTTGGGCCGCATGGCGGGTCCGTTTTCCTGCCCGCCTGTTCAGAATTTGCGTGTTTCCCCGTTAGGTTTGGTTCCAAAAAAGGAGGCGAATAAATTCCGCCTTATTCATCACTTGTCTTATCCGGAAGGCGAGTCGGTGAATGACGGCATTGATCCGGCCTTGTGCGCGGTTAGTTACACTTCCTTTGATGCGGCGGTTGTTTGGGTTCGGAAATACGGGAAGGGCTCTCTGTTAGCAAAAACTGACATTGAGGCCGCTTTTCGTTTATTGCCGGTGCATCCGGATAGTTTTTGTTTGCTGGGATGTTATTGGCAGGAGGAATATTTTGTAGATTGCTGCCTCCCGATGGGCTGCTCCATTTCATGCGCTTATTTTGAGATGTTTAGCACGTTTTTGGAGTGGGTGGTCCGTCGGGAGGCGCAGGTGCAATCTGCTCTGCATTATCTGGATGATTTCCTGTTTATCGGGCCGCCGGGTACCTATGTGTGTGCAGGATTGCTACACACTATGGAGAGAGTGGCAATGGATTTTGGGGTACCTTTGGCGCCTGAAAAAACTGAGGGACCCACGACGGTCATTAAGTTTTTGGGAATCATGATTGATTCAGATAACATGGAGTGTCGCTTGCCTGATGATAAGTTGCTGGAGATGAGAGAGTTGGTGGCGAGTGCGCTGCGCAGGAAGAAAATACAGTTGCGGGACTTGCAATCCTTGTTGGGGCATTTGAATTTCGCTTGTAGGATTATGCCCATGGGGCGGGTGTTTTGCAGGCGATTGGCGAGTGCTACCGCAGGGGTGCATTCCCCTCATCATTTCATTAGGTTGTCGGCGGAGTTGAAAGCTGACTTGTTGGTGTGGGGGGAGTTTTTGCAGACCTATAATGGGCGGTCGGTGCTCATGTATCAGCCGGTGTCTAGTGTGGACTTGGAGCTGTATACTGATGCGTCAGGTGCTTGTGGATTTGGGGCTTATTTCCAGGGGCAGTGGTGTGCGGGTTGGTGTGCGGGTTGGTGTGCGGGTTGGTGTGCAGGAGTTTGGCCAGATGCTTGGCATGAATGTGGTTTTGTCCGTAACTTGGCTCTGCTGGAATTGTTCCCGATTGTGGTGGCGGCGGAGTTGTGGGGGGATTGTCTGCGGGACCGGAGAGTGCGTTTCGTATGTGACAATCTGGGGGTCGTTCAGGCTGTTAATGCGCAGACAGCTAATTCTCCGCCAGTCGTGCGACTATTGCGACATTTAGTTTTGAGAGGTCTGATGTTGAATGCGCATTTTGTGGCAGTGCATATTCCTGGGGTGCTGAATTCTGTGGCTGATTCCCTTTCTCGTCAACAGTGGGACAGGTTTCGTCTGCTGGCGCCGGGGGCGGAGTCTCATGGCCTGCCGTGTCCAGAGCATCTGTGGAAGGTGGTGTGACAATGGCGATGTCGCTTGTGGAAAGGTCGGTTAGTGCGGTCACGTGGCAGAGGTACAGTGCGGTATGGCAGGTATGGGAGGCGTTGTTGGAAAATGCGCAGGCAGGTATTTCAGATCGGCAGGCGTGTTTGTTGTATTTTATAGGAAATGCGTACAGTGAGGGGTCGTCTGCAGCAATGGTCGCTCGGAGTTTGTCGGCCTTGGCTTTTTGGTTTAAGAAGAAAGGTGAGGAGGACGTGACTAAGTCCTTTCTGGTGCGGCAGGCAATGAAGGGTTTCAGGAGGGGTTCCGCAGTTAGGGATCTCAGGAAGCCGGTGTCATTTGAGCTGTTGGTAGCGATTTGTGATTTATTGAGGGAGGTTTGTGTTTCAGCATTTGAAGTGCGGCTATTTACACTGGCCTTTTCTTTGGCTTTCTTTGGGGCGTTCCGGATATCGGAGTTGGTGTCGGCCAGTAAGAGTGTGGCAGGGGGTTTATTGTACGCTGATGTGGATTTGGATGGCTCCTGCCTTTCTTGTTTGCTTCGTAGATCTAAGACAGATCAGGAAGGGAGAGGTTTTGTGGTGCGCTTGTATGAGTTACCTGGGTCGCGGGTGTGCCCGGTCCGCTGTTTTCGGGAGTTTGTTGCGGTGAGGCCTGAGGGCCCGGCATCCTTGTTGGTTCATGCAGACGGGCTGTCTCTGTCAAAATTCCAGTTTTCACAGGTGTTCAAAAAATGTATCCTGTTGTCTGGCAGAGGTGGAGCAGGTTTTAGCTCTCATTCCTTTAGAATTGGCGCAGCTACGGAAGCAGCTCGGTGGGGTTTATCCCCGGCGATGGTTAAGAAGATCGGTAGGTGGGAGTCAGACAGATATAGGTTGTATGTGCGGCCTCATTTGCTTTGAGGCGGTGGAGATAAGATGTGTTGGAGGTAGATATGGAGTAGTTACGTTGTTGTTTTGTGTTGTTTTAGGTGCAGGTCCCTGCTTGATTTGGATCATGGGGCACTCCTACGTGCACTGGGGAGGTGTGCGTGCAGATGTTCGTCCGGCCGGACGACAGTTGGGCATGGATCACGCAGAGGTGCAGGTCAGATGGTTGGGCCTGCGGGGCATGCTGTGGTGTAGGCTGTTACCAGAGGTACAATTTTATGCAGGTTTGGACAGGGCGCCGGATATCTTAGTGGTGCACCTTGGCGGCAATGATTTGGGCATTCGGTCGTCCAGGGATTTAGTGAGGGATGTGAAGATTGACCTTTTGCGGTTGTGGTCGGCGTTCCCAGGAGTGGTGATTGTCTGGTCAGATATTGTGGCTCGCAAGGTGTGGCGGCAGGCACGTTCCGTACATAGCTTAAATAAAGCGCGAGCAAAGGTCAACAAGGTAGTTGGCAGGTTTGTGGCACGCAATGGCGGTGTTGTGGTGCGGCATAAGGAGTTAGAGGGTAGAGAGGTAGGTTTCCTCAGGGCGGATGGTGTTCATTTAAACGAGGTGGGTCTGGATATGTGGACCCTGGACATCAAGGAGGGCATGGAAAAAGCCCTGCAGTTGTGGAGGGACAATCATGTGTAAGGGGTCACACATGATTGTCGTGGCGGTAGGAGGAGGGGTCTTTGGAGGCACGTAATGGTAAGAAGGAGAAGCAACAATGGAGATTGTTGCAAGAGAACTCGGGGCGATTAACCCGGGATAGTATTGGAGGGGCTGGGGAGTGGTTACCCAGCTCATATATATTCCTGATGGGCAGGGTCCCCAGGAAGGGAGAGAGAGGTCTTGGACATGGTTGGTGCCCTCGGGTCAGGTGCAGAACGGCTGTAGGGTAAGAGGTCCAGACCTAATAAGGAAACGATGGAGTTTAATGATTGAAGTGCCTTCAAGGATCCTTTATCTGGAGTTGGGAAATAGAGCAGGATGTTATCATGGAGTTATGATGTGTTTATGGTTATGCTCTTTTTCAGAAAAAAGGTGTGTTTAATAAATGGCTGCTGTGGCCTTTACACCAAAATTCATGTGTGGTCTCTTATTGGGGTTTGGGGTGTAAGGTCGTAGATAGCGGAAGCATCAAACATACCTTAAGTCATGTTTCAGCCTGCTCCACCTGCTCTCAAAATAAAGTCTCCCCGTGCCTGACTCTCCCTGGTCGCACATTGCCATGGACTTCATCACTAATCTGCCTAGTTCTGCTGGGTGTACCGTGATCTGGGTTGTAGTCAGGGGCGTAACTAGGAAAGACTGGGCCCCATAGCAAACTTTTGACTGGGCCCCCCTCCCCTGGGTGTCATACAACCCCCCCTTGTAGATAGTGCCTTTTTAACAGCCCCCCCTGTAGATAATGCCATACAGACCCTCCTATAGATAACTCCATACAGCCCCCTTTGTGGATAGCGCCATACATCCCTCTGTAGATAACGCCATACAGACCCCCCTGTAGATAACACCATGCAACCCCCACTGTAGAGAACGCCAAACAGCCCCCCTGTAGGTAACGCTATACAGCCCCCCCTGTAGGTAAAGTGATACAGACCCCCCTGTAGGTAACGCCATACAGCCCCCATGTAGGTAACGCTATACAGCCCCCATGTAGGTAACGCCATACAGCCCCAACAGCCAGAAAAAATCTGACCTATAGTGTGTCCTACAAAAGACATGTATCCCCTATCCACAGGATAGGGGATACATGTGTGATCGCTGGGACGCCCAGCGATAAGGAGTACGGGGGACCGAAAGTCCCCCGAAGTTCTCCATGACTAACCTCTGACTTCCGGAGTCTGCGCAGATCAATAAAAATGAAAGGAGCGCTGGTCACACATGCGCACAAGCGCGACCGGCGCTCCATTCATTTCTACGGAGCTGCCGACACAGACCCCGGAAGTCCGAGGTTTCTCATGGAGAACATCAGCGGACTTTCGGTCCCCCGTTCTCCCTATTGCTGCCAGCGATCACACATGTATCCCCTATCCTGTAGATAGGGGACACATGTCTTTTGTAGGAACAACCCCTTTAATGGCAGAGCGGGGAGATACCTCCCTGCTCTGCTGTAGTGTTCAGCATAGCCATAGCGGCAGCTAGCGGAGCCTCCGGCCATGGTGGGGGCCCGTGCCGGCAGGCGACAGGGGCCCCCTCATGCCGCAGGCCCCGTAGCAGCCGCTATGGCTATGCTGAACACTACAGCAGAAAATTTCCTCAGGAATTTAGTGTCTCTGCGACAAGACGACTGGGCAAGTCTACTTCCATGGGCCGAATTTGCCTACAACAACCATACGGGGGAATCTACCCGCTCTTCTCCCTTCTTCTTGGTGTATGGCCAGCACCCAGGAATTCCCCTACCAGTCTCTGTGCCTTCTGAGGTTCCAGCTGCTAACACGGTCCACCGCGACTTTCTACGGATTTGGCAGACGGCCATGGACTCCATCCACAAAGCCGTAGCCAGGTTTAAGAGAGACACGGATAAAAGACGCAGGATACCGTCGCAGCTCCTTCCTGGGGATAAAGTCTGGCTGTCCACCCGGTACATGCGTCTGAAGACCCCTGGTTACAAGCTAGCTCCTCAGTTTCTGTGTCCCTATGAAATAACTAAACAAATTAATCCAGTAACTTTCAGACTTCGCCTTCCTCAGTCTCTGAAAATTTCGAATTCCTTCCATATTTCTCTGCTGAAACCCACTATACTCAACCGCTTTTAAAAGAAAATTCCTGTCCATCCTGCTCCTGCGGCTGATGCCGAATTTGAAATTCAAGAGATCCTGGATGTCACGATCACGGGGGAGATTATGGTACCTAGTGGACTGGAAAGATTAAGGTCCTGACGAGAAATCATGGGAGCCTGTGGAGAATGTCAACGCCCCAGCTCTCATCAAGGACTTTGAGCAAAGGTTTCCAAGCAAGCCTAAAAAGAGGGGCGTAAAGGGGGGGTACTGTAACGGCTGCCGCGCCATTCCCCGCTGTCCCCACGGCCTCTGCTCCAGTTCCGGCATCCTCCGTTACCACATGCTCATCCCGAGCTCCACTTACCCGGTCCTGGACTGTCAGAAAAGTTTTATTTTAAATTTATGTTTATGTGATGGAGACCAAAGTGTTGAATATGTTATCAAGTGTGATGGTGGTGGACAGTCTCCATTTTCTATTCTTTATATGATGTGTGTAATTTTGTGCAGCGGCCATCTTGTCTGGAGTTCCCATCTTGTCTGGAGTTCCCATCTTGTCTGGAGTTCTCATCTTGTCTGGAGTTCTCATCTTGTCTGGAGTTCTCATCTTGTCTGGAGTTCTCATTTTGTCTGGAGTTCCCATCTTGTCTGGAGTTCTCATCTTGTCTGGAGTTCCAATCTTGTCTGGAGTTTCCATCTTGTCTGGAGTTCTCATCTTGTCTGGAGTTCTCATCTTGTCTGGAGTTCTCATTTTGTCTGGAGTTCCCATCTTGTCTGGAGTTCTCATCTTGTCTGGAGTTCCCATCTTGTCTGGAGTTCTCATCTTGTCTGGAGTTCCCATCTTGTCTGGAGTTCTCATCTTGTCTGGAGTTCTCATCTTGTCTGGAGTTCCCATCTTGTCTGGAGTTCCCATCTTGTCTGGAGTTCTCATCTTGTCTGGAGTTCTCATTTTGTCTGGAGTTCTCATCTTGTCTGGAGTTCCCATCTTGTCTGGAGTTCCCATCTTGTCTGGAGTTCCCATCTTGTCTGGAGTTCTCATCTTGTCTGGAGTTCCCATCTTGTCTGGAGTTCTCATCTTGTCTGGAGTTCTCATCTTGTCTGGAGTTCCCATCTTGTCTGGAGTTCCCATCTTGTCTGGAGTTCCCATCTTGTCTGGAGTTCCCATCTTGTCTGGAGTTCTCATCTTGTCTGGAGTTCCCATCTTGTCTGGAGTTCTCATCTTGTCTGGAGTTCTCATCTTGTTTCTTTTATAATGAATAAGAAAGTCATTGTTCCTTTAAGACAGGTTTTCATGCTATTGAGGTTACTTATCTTTGACCTTGCTTCCCATACGAAGCTTGCAGAGAAAAACACAGGGAGTGAGATGGTAGGGCGGCAAAAATACTTGTGGGAGCGCCTCCCCCATCTTACAGAAATAGTTGTGCCAAGAGAGATAAGGCCAGCTGCAAACTTAATGTGTGAAGAATTATAATGATGTATCTGTAATATATTGTGTGTCTGTAATTGGCTGAATAAGTAATACGTTTATCCCATGTATAAAAACCATGATACGCAAGATATCAGCAGACAGAGGCTGAAAGATGACTTCATCTGATGTCGCTTTGTCTCCTCATTAATGAGAATAAAAGGCCGCAATACTTCAATTTGTTCCGATGACTCCTTGAATCTCATTGATAGATTATAAATTCTTCTAACATTTGGTCCTTCGAAGCCGGGAATCCAACATCTCCTGACCCCTCGTTTTCCCGAGGACTGCTTACCGTGCACGGGGTGAGTTATTCTATGAGCTCACTAAAAGAAAGACCTCCGGCTAATTGCTGTCAAATAGAGGCCAGTCTGATGGGACGGACGGGGTGGAGTGAAGGATTCTAAAAGAACGTATAGAGAGGAATTGAGGATTCGAGTTTTCATCTGAATAAAGGTAATATAATTTTGTATATATGTGTTTTTATTATTTTTCAAATTTAGATGTTATAAGGTTATGTTATAAAAAATAAAATAAAAAAGGAAACAAAAAAAAAACATAAGTGGTCCTTAGGTATTAAGACTGGGTCTTAGTTATATTAAGCAATAACGGTTCTCGAGGTTAGAAGTTCATAGCCTGTGTGAGAAGGCTACAGGTAATAAATAACTCCGTGCAGCACGTAAAAGGTAAGGTACTTGGAGATTTGGAGGATCTCCTATAGAGTAAGGATTATAGAGTATTACGATTATTTGTTGTATAAAGTTCAATATTGTAATTAAAAGCATTGAGTGATTGAGATATGGGAACAGCTTTGTCTTTGTAAGTGTCTGAATTGCGCTGTGTAAGGTAATGATGTGTATAGGTTTATGCTTCTGTGAATGTATGATATGAAACATATATGAGACTCCTTGACTATGAAGAATGAATGTATGAGGGTTAAATACATAAAACCCTGTGTGTATAAGGGAGTCCAAGTAGGAATGGTCCTAGGTAAAATTGTTACCAGGACAAATTAGTAGAAAAATACTGTTAAAACCCCCAGAAACATTAAGTATATGACTGATCAGCATAATTGGTAAATATTGGTGAGTATGATAGAAAATATTAAGAAATTAAACTTTTTACTAATGTATTAACATGGAGAATGATGACGTGTCTTGTGGGAGAACAGAAATTATACTGATTCTATTGTGTGAGTGACCAGACAGGGAGTCACAGGAATTCCATCTGTTCAACTAACCATTGTATATAATAAATTAACCATTATCTTAACTGCATTATATTATATAGACATGTGCCAGTGGTATTGTACACTAGGTCTCTCTATCTCCTGGTGTGCATACGTCATATTGGCTATATAAACTGCTGTAATTAACGATTTGATGTCCAATCTCCATAAGAAGATTTTGGTTTCTATTATAGATTGCAGAATATGTGTAATATTGTAAAATATGTAATATTGTTATGCTAACTGTATGTTTGCTGTTTGAATGAATGGAAGTATATGGTATAATCTCTCTGTGTTTTACAGACTTACACCAGAATGTGGGTCTACGTTGTGACACTTTATTATAAACTCTGTGTGTGAAGTGGCGGGTAACCACTCCCATCCTTTAATCTGGACAGCACTCTTGCACGTCCACGTTGTGACTATTATTGCGCTCATGGTCAGGAGTGAGTTAGCGAATTAACAATTAAGAAAAGTAAGATAGAAGTGTATGTATGACTCGTTTTGTATACATAAGTTCTGCATCGTTTCTGTTGGGGTTATAAGTGTTTTCTACTATACTTCTATGTTGTGTTCACTTGTGATGTGGATGTATGGACTGTTCTGTCACTAACAATACAGTGACTGGGTAATAGAAGGACCTTTGAAAGGTGTGTGAATGTATAAGGCAAGTGAAGGGTTACCCCTGAACTGTCTGTCTGCCATGAGGGACGGTAAAAGTCTCTGAATCCCATAAAAGGTCCGCAGTCTAGTCTAATGCTCCGTGTTACACTCAGTAGCAGGAGTTGGTAGGGAGTGAAGCAGCGAATGTTTGTGTACTGACTGATACTGTGATTCTTTGTATCTATAAGAGTGTTTCTCTATTGTATATTTCTACACCTCCTTACTATATGTATATCTATATATATGAGTGTTTCTCTGTTGTATATTCCTGTGCCTGTGCTTGAGTTACTAATCTCTGACTGCTATGCTATAGAAGCAGAATGTGACGTGTAGTAGTAAGGCTTAGTACAGTGATATTGCCTATTAAAGGTTGTCTGACAAGGTCCATATTGTGTCCCTGTAGTTTGGGACTTCTGTAGATGAGAGTGAATTTTGGGGATATGGTAAAACCCCACTGCAGGGGACACGGTGTGTGGCATATCCAGAAGGAAGCCGTATGATCATAATGATCTAGGCACATGGTAAGAAAGTATACAAAGTGTGGACCGGGTGGAGGACTGACTGTGCTTCCAGCTCCACATTTGGGAGTACTCTAGATATTAAAGTGCTGAAAACTGTTGCTCTGTATTGTAAAAATAATGTAGAAAAGAAAATGTATTATAAATGGTTGGATTTAGTGAACACAGATATTAGAGTGATGTTCTTACAGCAATTATAACCCTGCATGCTTCACCCATGTATTGTGTGTCCCCTAACATGATTGATGATGATGATGAACTAACCACGATAAGCAGAATGCTAAAGCCTAGAACAGGGGAATATATCGAGGCAGTGAGTTACAGCAAGTAAAAGAAGGTTTGATTGATGGTTACACTAATGTAGATATTTCCAATGTGATTGGGTTTAGGTGATTATAGAAAGCCTTGAACTTGTACTAAATTGTTGGAGTTGAAGAAACAAAGCGAAAGGTAATACGAATAATAATAATAATAATAAAATGTTGCCATTATATTGATCCTGCAGGCAACGTATGTGTTAAAACTAGTCTAACAATAATAGCTGATTTCAGAGAGAAGTAGCTTCAAGAACAAGAGGTTAACAAAGACTCCTGGTGGGATAAGACCTTTTTTTTCTTAAATCCATCTAATTGATTTAAGGGAATAGCCGGATGGCTGATGATTATACTTCAAACTGTGTTCCAAATTATCTTGTTTTCCATACTTGGCTATATCGGCTTTTATTTGTTAATATGGCTTATGAATGGACGTATAAGATTGTGTAAAAGACTGTTTTGTTGTTGTTTTTATGTACCGTATCTATAGGGTTTTAGAGTTATGAATATAGCAGAAATTTTGTTTCATTACAGCATTTTGGCTCGCTGAAGCTTATAGAGCTAAAAGAAAAGGTGGGGGCTGAGGGCAGCAGCTGAATGCAGTGTATGAGCATGTTAGAAGGAAGGTAGAGAGCTGCTTCTTAATGCAGTGTATGAGCATGTTAGAAGGAAGGTAGAGAGCTGCTGCTGAATGCAGTGTATGAGCATGTTAGAAGGAAGGTAGAGAGCAGCAGCTGAATGCAGTGAATGAGCATGCTAGAAGGAAGGTAGAGAGCTGCTGCTGAATGCAGTGTATGAGCATGTTAGAAGGAAGGTAGAGAGCAGCAGCTGAATGCAGTGTATGAGCATGTTAGAAGGAAGGTAGAGAGCTGCTGCTGAATGCAGTGTATGAGCATGTTAGAAGGAAGGTAGAGAGCAGCAGCTGAATGCAGTGTATGAGCATGTTAGAAGGAAGGTAGAGAGCTGCTGCTGATTGCAGTGTATGAGCATGCTAGAAGGAAGGTAGAGAGCTGCTGCTGAATGCAGTGTATGAGCATGTTAGAAGGAAGGTAGAGAGCTGCTGCTGAATGCAGTGTATGAGCATGTTAGAAGGAAGGTAGAGAGCTGCTGCTGAATGCAGTGTAAGAGCATGTTAGAAGGAAGGTAGAGAGCAGCAGCTGAATGCAGTGTATGAGCATGTTAGAAGGAAGGTAGAGAGCAGCAGCTGAATGCAGTGTATGAGCATGTTAGAAGGAAGGTAGAGAGCTGCTGCTGAATGCAGTATGTGAGCATGTTAGAAGGAAGGTAGAGAGCTGCTGCTGAATGCAGTGTATGAGCATGTTAGAAGGAAGGTAGAGAGCAGCAGCTGAATGCAGTGTTCGAGCATGTTAGAAGGAAGGTAGAGAGCTGCTGCTGAATGCAGTGTATGAGCATGTTAGAAGGAAGGTAGAGAGCAGCAGCTGAATGCAGTGTATGAGCATGTTAGAAGGAAGGTAGAGAGCTGCTGCTGAATGCAGTGTATGAGCATGTTAGAAGGAAGGTTGAGAGCAGCAGCTGAATGCAGTGTATGAGCATGTTAGAAGGAAGGTAGAGAGCAGCAGCTGAATGCAGTGTATGAGCATGTTAGAAGGAAGGTAGAGAGCAGCAGCTGAATGCAGTGTTCGAGCATGTTAGAAGGAAGGTAGAGAGCTGCTGCTGAATGCAGTGTATGAGCATGCTAGAAGGAAGGTAGAGAGCTGCTGCTGAATGCAGTGTATGAGCATGTTAGAAGGAAGGTAGAGAGCAGCAGCTGAATGCAGTGTATGAGCATGTTAGAAGGAAGGTAGAGAGCTGCTGCTGAATGCAGTGTATGAGCATGTTAGAAGGAAGGTTGAGAGCAGCAGCTGAATGCAGTGTATGAGCATGTTAGAAGGAAGGTAGAGAGCAGCAGCTGAATGCAGTGTATGAGCATGTTAGAAGGAAGGTAGAGAGCAGCAGCTGAATGCAGTGTATGAGCATGTTAGAAGGAAGGTAGAGAGCAGCAGCTGAATGCAGTGAATGAGCATGCTAGAAGGAAGGTAGAGAGCTGCTGCTGAATGCAGTGTATGAGCATGTTAGAAGGAAGGTAGAGAGCAGCAGCTGAATGCAGTGTATGAGCATGTTAGAAGGAAGGTAGAGAGCTGCTGCTGATTGCAGTGTATGAGCATGCTAGAAGGAAGGTAGAGAGCTGCTGCTGAATGCAGTGTATGAGCATGTTAGAAGGAAGGTAGAGAGCTGCTGCTGAATGCAGTGTATGAGCATGTTAGAAGGAAGGTAGAGAGCTGCTGCTGAATGCAGTGTATGAGCATGTTAGAAGGAAGGTAGAGAGCAGCAGCTGAATGCAGTGTATGAGCATGTTAGAAGAAAGGTAGAGAGCTGCTGCTGAATGCAGTGTATGAGCATGCTAGGAGAAAGGTAGAGAGCTGCTGCTGAATGCAGTGTATGAGCATGTTAGAAGGAAGGTAGAGAGCTGCTGCTGAATGCAGTGTATGAGCATGTTAGAAGGAAGGTAGAGAGCAGCAGCTGAATGCAGTGTATGAGCATGTTAGAAGAAAGGTAGAGAGCTGCTGCTGAATGCAGTGTATGAGCATGCTAGGAGAAAGGTAGAGAGCTGCTGCTGAATGCAGTGTATGAGCATGTTAGAAGGAAGGTAGAGAGCTGCTGCTGAATGCAGTGTATGAGCATGTTAGAAGGAAGGTAGAGAGCTGCTGCTGAATGCAGTGTATGAGCATGTTAGAAGGAAGGTAGAGAGCTGCTGCTGAATGCAGTGTATGAGCATGCTAGAAGGAAGGTAGAGAGCTGCTGCTGAATGCAGTGTATGAGCATGTTAGAAGGAAGGTAGAGAGCTGCTGCTGAATGCAGTGTATGAGCATGTTAGAAGGAAGGTAGAGAGCAGCAGCTGAATGCAGTGTATGAGCATGTTAGAAGGAAGGTAGAGAGCTGCTGCTGAATGCAGTGTATGAGCATGTTAGAAGAAAGGTAGAGAGCAGCAGCTGAATGCAGTGTTCGAGCATGTTAGAAGGAAGGTAGAGAGCTGCTGCTGAATGCAGTGTATGAGCATGCTAGAAGGAAGGTAGAGAGCTGCTGCTGAATGCAGTGTATGAGCATGTTAGAAGGAAGGTAGAGAGCAGCAGATGAATGCAGTGTATGAGCGTGTTAGAAGGAAGGTAGAGAGCTGCTGCTGAATGCAGTGTATGAGCATGTTAGAAGGAAGGTAGAGAGCAGCAGCTGAATGCAGTGTATGAGCATGTTAGAAGGAAGGTAGAGAGCTGCTTCTTAATGCAGTGTATGAGCATGTTAGAAGGAAGGTAGAGAGCTGCTGCTGAATGCAGTGTATGAGCATGTTAGAAGGAAGGTAGAGAGCAGCAGCTGAATGCAGTGTATGAGCATGTTAGAAGGAAGGTAGAGAGCAGCAGCTGAATGCAGTGTATGAGCATGTTAGAAGGAAGGTAGAGAGCAGCAGCTGAATGCAGTGTATGAGCATGTTAGAAGGAAGGTAGAGAGCTGCTGCTGAATGCAGTATATGAGCATGTTAGAAGGAAGGTAGAGAGCTGCTGCTGAATGCAGTGTATGAGCATGTTAGAAGGAAGGTAGAGAGCAGCAGCTGAATGCAGTGTTCGAGCATTTTAGAAGGAAGGTAGAGAGCTGCTGCTGAATGCAGTGTATGAGCATGCTAGAAGGAAGGTAGAGAGCTGCTACTGAATGCAGTGTATGAGCATGTTAGAAGGAAGGTAGAGAGCAGCAGCTGAATGCAGTGTATGAGCATGTTAGAAGGAAGGTAGAGAGCTGCTGCTGAATGCAGTGTATGAGCATGTTAGAAGGAAGGTTGAGAGCAGCAGCTGAATGCAGTGTATGAGCATGTTAGAAGGAAGGTAGAGAGCAGCAGCTGAATGCAGTGTATGAGCATGTTAGAAGGAAGGTAGAGAGCAGCAGCTGAATGCAGTGTATGAGCATGTTAGAAGGAAGGTAGAGAGCTGCTGCTGAATGCAGTGTATGAGCATGTTAGAAGGAAGGTTGAGAGCAGCAGCTGAATGCAGTGTATGAGCATGTTAGAAGGAAGGTAGAGAGCAGCAGCTGAATGCAGTGTATGAGCATGTTAGAAGGAAGGTAGAGAGCAGCAGCTGAATGCAGTGTATGAGCATGTTAGAAGGAAGGTAGAGAGCAGCAGCTGAATGCAGTGAATGAGCATGCTAGAAGGAAGGTAGAGAGCTGCTGCTGAATGCAGTGTATGAGCATGTTAGAAGGAAGGTAGAGAGCAGCAGCTGAATGCAGTGTATGAGCATGTTAGAAGGAAGGTAGAGAGCTGCTGCTGAATGCAGTGTATGAGCATGTTAGAAGGAAGGTAGAGAGCAGCAGCTGAATGCAGTGTATGAGCATGTTAGAAGGAAGGTAGAGAGCTGCTGCTGATTGCAGTGTATGAGCATGCTAGAAGGAAGGTAGAGAGCTGCTGCTGAATGCAGTGTATGAGCATGTTAGAAGGAAGGTAGAGAGCTGCTGCTGAATGCAGTGTATGAGCATGTTAGAAGGAAGGTAGAGAGCTGCTGCTGAATGCAGTGTATGAGCATGTTAGAAGGAAGGTAGAGAGCAGCAGCTGAATGCAGTGTATGAGCATGTTAGAAGAAAGGTAGAGAGCTGCTGCTGAATGCAGTGTATGAGCATGCTAGGAGAAAGGTAGAGAGCTGCTGCTGAATGCAGTGTATGAGCATGTTAGAAGGAAGGTAGAGAGCTGCTGCTGAATGCAGTGTATGAGCATGTTAGAAGGAAGGTAGAGAGCTGCTGCTGAATGCAGTGTATGAGCATGTTAGAAGGAAGGTAGAGAGCTGCTGCTGAATGCAGTGTATGAGCATGTTAGAAGGAAGGTAGAGAGCTGCTGCTGAATGCAGTGTATGAGCATGCTAGAAGGAAGGTAGAGAGCTGCTGCTGAATGCAGTGTATGAGCATGTTAGAAGGAAGGTAGAGAGCTGCTGCTGAATGCAGTGTATGAGCATGTTAGAAGGAAGGTAGAGAGCAGCAGCTGAATGCAGTGTATGAGCATGTTAGAAGGAAGGTAGAGAGCTGCTGCTGAATGCAGTGTATGAGCATGTTAGAAGAAAGGTAGAGAGCAGCAGCTGAATGCAGTGTTCGAGCATGTTAGAAGGAAGGTAGAGAGCTGCTGCTGAATGCAGTGTATGAGCATGCTAGAAGGAAGGTAGAGAGCTGCTGCTGAATGCAGTGTATGAGCATGTTAGAAGGAAGGTAGAGAGCAGCAGCTGAATGCAGTGTATGAGCGTGTTAGAAGGAAGGTAGAGAGCTGCTGCTGAATGCAGTGTATGAGCATGTTAGAAGGAAGGTAGAGAGCAGCAGCTGAATGCAGTGTATGAGCATGTTAGAAGGAAGGTAGAGAGCTGCTTCTTAATGCAGTGTATGAGCATGTTAGAAGGAAGGTAGAGAGCTGCTGCTGAATGCAGTGTATGAGCATGTTAGAAGGAAGGTAGAGAGCAGCAGCTGAATGCAGTGTATGAGCATGTTAGAAGGAAGGTAGAGAGCTGCTGCTGATTGCAGTGTATGAGCATGCTAGAAGGAAGGTAGAGAGCTGCTGCTGAATGCAGTGTATGAGCATGTTAGAAGGAAGGTAGAGAGCTGCTGCTGAATGCAGTGTATGAGCATGTTAGAAGGAAGGTAGAGAGCTGCTGCTGAATGCAGTGCATGAGCATGTTAGAAGGAAGGTAGAGAGCAGCAGCTGAATGCAGTGTATGAGCATGTTAGAAGAAAGGTAGAGAGCTGCTGCTGAATGCAGTGTATGAGCATGCTAGGAGAAAGGTAGAGAGCTGCTGCTGAATGCAGTGTATGAGCATGTTAGAAGGAAGGTAGAGAGCTGCTGCTGAATGCAGTGTATGAGCATGTTAGAAGGAAGGTAGAGAGCTGCTGCCGAATGCAGTGTATGAGCATGTTAGAAGGAAGGTAGAGAGCTGCTGCTGAATGCAGTGTATGAGCATGTTAGAAGGAAGGTAGAGAGCTGCTGCTGAATGCAGTGTATGAGCATGCTAGAAGGAAGGTAGAGAGCTGCTGCTGAATGCAGTGTATGAGCATGTTAGAAGGAAGGTAGAGAGCTGCTGCTGAATGCAGTGTATGAGCATGTTAGAAGGAAGGTAGAGAGCAGCAGCTGAATGCAGTGTATGAGCATGTTAGAAGGAAGGTAGAGAGCTGCTGCTGAATGCAGTGTATGAGCATGTTAGAAGAAAGGTAGAGAGCAGCAGCTGAATGCAGTGTTCGAGCATGTTAGAAGGAAGGTAGAGAGCTGCTGCTGAATGCAGTGTATGAGCATGCTAGAAGGAAGGTAGAGAGCTGCTGCTGAATGCAGTGTATGAGCATGTTAGAAGGAAGGTAGAGAGCAGCAGCTGAATGCAGTGTATGAGCGTGTTAGAAGGAAGGTAGAGAGCTGCTGCTGAATGCAGTGTATGAGCATGTTAGAAGGAAGGTAGAGAGCAGCAGCTGAATGCAGTGTATGAGCATGTTAGAAGGAAGGTAGAGAGCTGCTTCTTAATGCAGTGTATGAGCATGTTAGAAGGAAGGTAGAGAGCTGCTGCTGAATGCAGTGTATGAGCATGTTAGAAGGAAGGTAGAGAGCAGCAGCTGAATGCAGTGAATGAGCATGCTAGAAGGAAGGTAGAGAGCTGCTGCTGAATGCAGTGTATGAGCATGTTAGAAGGAAGGTAGAGAGCAGCAGCTGAATGCAGTGTATGAGCATGTTAGAAGGAAGGTAGAGAGCTGCTGCTGAATGCAGTGTATGAGCATGTTAGAAGGAATGTAGAGAGCAGCAGCTGAATGCAGTGTATGAGCATGTTAGAAGGAAGGTAGAGAGCTGCTGCTGATTGCAGTGTATGAGCATGCTAGAAGGAAGGTAGAGAGCTGCTGCTGAATGCAGTGTATGAGCATGTTAGAAGGAAGGTAGAGAGCTGCTGCTGAATGCAGTGTATGAGCATGTTAGAAGGAAGGTAGAGAGCTGCTGCTGAATGCAGTGTATGAGCATGTTAGAAGGAAGGTAGAGAGCAGCAGCTGAATGCAGTGTATGAGCATGTTAGAAGGAAGGTAGAGAGCAGCAGCTGAATGCAGTGTATGAGCATGTTAGAAGGAAGGTAGAGAGCTGCTGCTGAATGCAGTGTATGAGCATGTTAGAAGGAAGGTAGAGAGCAGCAGCTGAATGCAGTGTATGAGCATGTTAGAAGGAAGGTAGAGAGCTGCTGCTGATTGCAGTGTATGAGCATGCTAGAAGGAAGGTAGAGAGCTGCTGCTGAATGCAGTGTATGAGCATGTTAGAAGGAAGGTAGAGAGCTGCTGCTGAATGCAGTGTATGAGCATGTTAGAAGGAAGGTAGAGAGCTGCTTCTTAATGCAGTGTATGAGCATGTTAGAAGGAAGGTGGAGAGCTGCTGCTGAATGCAGTGTATGAGCATGTTAGAAGGAAGGTAGAGAGCAGCAGCTGAATGCAGTGAATGAGCATGCTAGAAGGAAGGTAGAGAGCTGCTGCTGAATGCAGTGTATGAGCATGTTAGAAGGAAGGTAGAGAGCAGCAGCTGAATGCAGTGTATGAGCATGTTAGAAGGAAGGTAGAGAGCTGCTGCTGAATGCAGTGTATGAGCATGTTAGAAGGAAGGTAGAGAGCAGCAGCTGAATGCAGTGTATGAGCATGTTAGAAGGAAGGTAGAAAGCTGCTGCTGATTGCAGTGTATGAGCATGCTAGAAGGAAGGTAGAGAGCTGCTGCTGAATGCAGTGTATGAGCATGTTAGAAGGAAGGTAGAGAGCTGCTGCTGAATGCAGTGTATGAGCATGTTAGAAGGAAGGTAGAGAGCAGCAGCTGAATGCAGTGTATGAGCATGTTAGAAGGAAGGTAGAGAGCAGCAGCTGAATGCAGTGTATGAGCATGTTAGAAGGAAGGTAGAGAGCTGCTGCTGAATGCAGTGTATGAGCATGTTAGAAGGAAGGTAGAGAGCAGCAGCTGAATGCAGTGTATGAGCATGTTAGAAGGAAGGTAGAGAGCTGCTGCTGAATGCAGTGTATGAGCATGTTAGAAGGAAGGTAGAGAGCAGCAGCTGAATGCAGTGTTCGAGCATGTTAGAAGGAAGGTAGAGAGCTGCTGCTGAATGCAGTGTATGAGCATGCTAGAAGGAAGGTAGAGAGCTGCTGCTGAATGCAGTGTATGAGCATGTTAGAAGGAAGGTAGAGAGCAGCAGCTGAATGCAGTGTATGAGCATGTTAGAAGGAAGGTAGAGAGCTGCTGCTGAATGCAGTGTATGAGCATGTTAGAAGGAAGGTAGAGAGCAGCAGCTGAATGCAGTGTATGAGCATGTTAGAAGGAAGGTAGAGAGCTGCTGCTGAATGCAGTGAATGAGCATGCTAGAAGGAAGGTAGAGAGCTGCTGCTGAATGCAGTGTATGAGCATGCTAGAAGGAAGGTAGAGAGCTGCTTCTTAATGCAGTGTATGAGCATGTTAGAAGGAAGGTAGAGAGCTGCCGCTGAATGCAGTGTATGAGCATGTTAGAAGGAAGGTAGAGAGCAGCAGCTGAATGCAGTGAATGAGCATACTAGAAGGAAGGTAGAGAGCTGCTGCTGAATGCAGTGTATGAGCATGTTAGAAGGAAGGTAGAGAGCAGCAGCTGAATGCAGTGTATGAGCATGTTAGAAGGAAGGTAGAGAGCTGCTGCTGAATGCAGTGTATGAGCATGTTAGAAGGAAGGTAGAGAGAAGCAGCTGAATGCAGTGTATGAGCATGTTAGAAGGAAGGTAGAGAGCTGCTGCTGATTGCAGTGTATGAGCATGCTAGAAGGAAGGTAGAGAGCTGCTGCTGAATGCAGTGTATGAGCATGTTAGAAGGAAGGTAGAGAGCTGCTGCTGAATGCAGTGTATGAGCATGTTAGAAGGAAGGTAGAGAGCTGCTGCTGAATGCAGTGTATGAGCATGTTAGAAGGAAGGTAGAGAGCAGCAGCTGAATGCAGTGTATGAGCATGTTAGAAGGAAGGTAGAGAGCAGCAGCTGAATGCAGTGTATGAGCATGTTAGAAGGAAGGTAGAGAGCTGCTGCTGAAAGCAGTGTATGAGCATGTTAGAAGGAAGGTAGAGAGCAGCAGCTGAATGCAGTGTATGAGCATGTTAGAAGGAAGGTAGAGAGCTGCTGCTGATTGCAGTGTATGAGCATGCTAGAAGGAAGGTAGAGAGCTGCTGCTGAATGCAGTGTATGAGCATGTTAGAAGGAAGGTAGAGAGCTGCTGCTGAATGCAGTGTATGAGCATGTTAGAAGGAAGGTAGAGAGCAGCAGCTGAATGCAGTGTATGAGCATGTTAGAAGGAAGGTAGAGAGCTGCTGCTGATTGCAGTGTATGAGCATGCTAGAAGCAAGGTAGAGAGCTGCTGCTGAATGCAGTGTATGAGCATGTTAGAAGGAAGGTAGAGAGCTGCTGCTGAATGCAGTGTATGAGCATGTTAGAAGGAAGGTAGAGAGCTGCTTCTTAATGCAGTGTATGAGCATGTTAGAAGGAAGGTAGAGAGCTGCTGCTGAATGCAGTGTATGAGCATGTTAGAAGGAAGGTAGAGAGCAGCAGCTGAATGCAGTGAATGAGCATGCTAGAAGGAAGGTAGAGAGCTGCTGCTGAATGCAGTGTATGAGCATGTTAGAAGGAAGGTAGAGAGCTGCTGCTGAATGCAGTGTATGAGCATGTTAGAAGGAAGGTAGAGAGCAGCAGCTGAATGCAGTGTATGAGCATGTTAGAAGGAAGGTAGAGAGCAGCAGCTGAATGCAGTGTATGAGCATGTTAGAAGGAAGGTAGAGAGCTGCTGCTGAATGCAGTGTATGAGCATGTTAGAAGGAAGGTAGAGAGCAGCAGCTGAATGCAGTGTATGAGCATGTTAGAAGGAAGGTAGAGAGCTGCTGCTGAATGCAGTGTTTGAGCATGTTAGAAGGAAGGTAGAGAGCAGCAGCTGAATGCAGTGTATGAGCATGTTAGAAGGAAGGTAGAGAGCTGCTGCTGATTGCAGTGTATGAGCATGCTAGAAGGAAGGTAGAGAGCTGCTGCTGAATGCAGTGTATGAGCATGTTAGAAGGAAGGTAGGGAGCTGCTGCTGAATGCAGTGTATGAGCATGTTAGAAGGAAGGTAGAGAGCTGCTGCTGAATGCAGTGTATGAGCATGTTAGAAGGAAGGTAGAGAGCAGCAGCTGAATGCAGTGTATGAGCATGTTAGAAGGAAGGTAGAGAGCAGCAGCTGAATGCAGTGTATGAGCATGTTAGAAGGAAGGTAGAGAGCTGCTGCTGAATGCAGTGTATGAGCATGTTAGAAGGAAGGTAGAGAGCAGCAGCTGAATGCAGTGTATGAGCATGTTAGAAGGAAGGTAGAGAGCTGCTGCTGATTGCAGTGTATGAGCATGCTAGAAGGAAGGTAGAGAGCTGCTGCTGAATGCAGTGTATGAGCATGTTAGAAGGAAGGTAGAGAGCTGCTGCTGAATGCAGTGTATGAGCATGTTAGAAGGAAGGTAGAGAGCAGCTTCTTAATGCAGTGTATGAGCATGTTCGAAGGAAGGTAGAGAGCTGCTGCTGAATGCAGTGTATGAGCATGTTAGAAGGAAGGTAGAGAGCAGCAGCTGAATGCAGTGTATGAGCATGTTAGAAGGAAGGTAGAGAGCTGCTGCTGAATGCAGTGTATGAGCATGTTAGAAGGAACGTAGAGAGCAGCAGCTGAATGCAGTGTATGAGCATGTTAGAAGGAAGGTAGAGAGCTGCTGCTGATTGCAGTGTATGAGCATGCTAGAAGGAAGGTAGAGAGCTGCTGCTGAATGCAGTGTATGAGCATGTTAGAAGGAAGGTAGAGAGCTGCTGCTGAATGCAGTGTATGAGCATGTTAGAAGGAAGGTAGAGAGCTGCTGCTGAATGCAGTGTATGAGCATGTTAGAAGGAAGGTAGAGAGCAGCAGCTGAATGCAGTGTATGAGCATGTTAGAAGGAAGGTAGAGAGCAGCAGCTGAATGCAGTGTATGAGCATGTTAGAAGGAAGGTAGAGAGCTGCTGCTGAATGCAGTGTATGAGCATGTTAGAAGGAAGGTAGAGAGCTGCTGCTGAATGCAGTGTATGAGCATGTTAGAAGGAAGGTAGAGAGCAGCAGCTGAATGCAGTGTATGAGCATGTTAGAAGGAAGGTAGAGAGCTGCTGCTGATTGCAGTGTATGAGCATGCTAGAAGGAAGGTAGAGAGCTGCTGCTGAATGCAGTGTATGAGCATGTTAGAAGGAAGGTAGAGAGCTGCTGCTGAATGCAGTGTATGAGCATGTTAGAAGGAAGGTAGAGAGCTGCTGCTGAATGCAGTGTATGAGCATGTTAGAAGGAAGGTAGAGAGCAGCAGCTGAATGCAGTGTATGAGCATGTTAGAAGGAAGGTAGAGAGCAGCAGCTGAATGCAGTGTATGAGCATGTTAGAAGGAAGGTAGAGAGCTGCTGCTGAATGCAGTGTATGAGCATGTTAGAAGGAAGGTAGAGAGCAGCAGCTGAATGCAGTGTATGAGCATGTTAGAAGGAAGGTAGAGAGCTGCTGCTGATTGCAGTGTATGAGCATGCTAGAAGGAAGGTAGAGAGCTGCTGCTGAATGCAGTGTATGAGCATGTTAGAAGGAAGGTAGAGAGCTGCTGCTGAATGCAGTGTATGAGCATGTTAGAAGGAAGGTAGAGAGCAGCTTCTTAATGCAGTGTATGAGCATGTTCGAAGGAAGGTAGAGAGCTGCTGCTGAATGCAGTGTATGAGCATGTTAGAAGGAAGGTAGAGAGCAGCAGCTGAATGCAGTGAATGAGCATGCTAGAAGGAAGGTAGAGAGCTGCTGCTGAATGCAGTGTATGAGCATGTTAGAAGGAAGGTAGAGAGCAGCAGCTGAATGCAGTGTATGAGCATGTTAGAAGGAAGGTAGAGAGCTGCTGCTGAATGCAGTGTATGAGCATGTTAGAAGGAACGTAGAGAGCAGCAGCTGAATGCAGTGTATGAGCATGTTAGAAGGAAGGTAGAGAGCTGCTGCTGATTGCAGTGTATGAGCATGCTAGAAGGAAGGTAGAGAGCTGCTGCTGAATGCAGTGTATGAGCATGTTAGAAGGAAGGTAGAGAGCTGCTGCTGAATGCAGTGTATGAGCATGTTAGAAGGAAGGTAGAGAGCTGCTGCTGAATGCAGTGTATGAGCATGTTAGAAGGAAGGTAGAGAGCAGCAGCTGAATGCAGTGTATGAGCATGTTAGAAGGAAGGTAGAGAGCAGCAGCTGAATGCAGTGTATGAGCATGTTAGAAGGAAGGTAGAGAGCTGCTGCTGAATGCAGTGTATGAGCATGTTAGAAGGAAGGTAGAGAGCAGCAGCTGAATGCAGTGTATGAGCATGTTAGAAGGAAGGTAGAGAGCTGCTGCTGAATGCAGTGTATGAGCATGTTAGAAGGAAGGTAGAGAGCTGCTGCTGAATGCAGTGTATGAGCATGTTAGAAGGAAGGTAGAGAGCAGCAGCTGAATGCAGTGTATGAGCATGTTAGAAGGAAGGTAGAGAGCTGCTGCTGAATGCAGTGTATGAGCATGTAAGAAGGAAGGTAGAGAGCAGCAGCTGAATGCAGTGTATGAGCATGTTAGAAGGAAGGTAGAGAGCAGCAGCTGAATGCAGTGAATGAGCATGCTAGAAGGAAAGTAGAGAGCTGCTGCTGAATGCAGTGTATGAGCATGTAAGAAGGAAGGTAGAGAGCAGCAGCTGAATGCAGTGTATAAGCATGTTAGAAGGAAGGTAGAGAGCAGCAGCTGAATGCCGTGAATGAGCATGCTAGAAGGAAGGTAGAGAGCAGCAGCTGAATGCAGTGTATGAGCATGTTAGAAGGAAGGTAGAGAGCTGCTGCTGATTGCAGTGTATGAGCATGCTAGAAGCAAGGTAGAGAGCTGCTGCTGAATGCAGTGTATGAGCATGTTAGAAGGAAGGTAGAGAGCTGCTGCTGAATGCAGTGTATGAGCATGTTAGAAGGAAGGTAGAGAGCAGCAGCTGAATGCAGTGTATGAGCATGTTAGAAGGAAGGTAGAGAGCTGCTGCTGAATGCAGTGTATGAGCATGTTAGAAGGAAGGTAGAGAGCAGCAGCTGAATGCAGTGTATGAGCATGTTAGAAGGAAGGTAGAGAGCTGCTGCTGAGTGCAGTGTATGAGCATGCTAGAAGGAAGGTAGAGAGCTGCTGCTGAATGCAGTGTATGAGCATGTTAGAAGGAAGGTAGAGAGCTGCTGCTGAATGCAGTGTATGAGCATGTTAGAAGGAAGGTAGAGAGCTGCTGCTGAATGCAGTGTATGAGCATGTTAGAAGGAAGGTAGAGAGCAGCAGCTGAATGCAGTGTATGAGCATGTTAGAAGGAAGGTAGAGAGCAGCAGCTGAATGCAGTGTATGAGCATGCTAGAAGGAAGGTAGAGAGCTGCTGCTGAATGCAGTGTATGAGCATGTTAGAAGGAAGGTAGAGAGCAGCAGCTGAATGCAGTGTATGAGCATGTTAGAAGGAATGTAGAGAGCTGCTGCTGAATGCAGTGTATGAGCATGTTAGAAGGAAGGTAGAGAGCAGCAGCTGAATGCAGTGAATGAGCATGCTAGAAGGAAGGTAGAGAGCTGCTGCTGAATGCAGTGTATGAGCATGTTAGAAGGAAGGTAGAGAGCAGCAGCTGAATGCAGTGTATGAGCATGTTAGAAGGAAGGTAGAGAGCTGCTGCTGAATGCAGTGTATGAGCATGTTAGAAGGAAGGTAGAGAGCTGCTGCTGAATGCAGTGTATGAGCATGTTAGAAGGAAGGTAGAGAGCAGCAGCTGAATGCAGTGTATGAGCATGTTAGAAGGAAGGTAGAGAGCTGCTGCTGAATGCAGTGTATGAGCATGTTAGAAGGAAGGTAGAGAGCTGCTGCTGAATGCAGTGTATGAGCATGTTAGAAGGAATGTAGAGAGCAGCAGCTGAATGCAGTGTATGAGCATGTTAGAAGGAAGGTAGAGAGCTGCTGCTGAATGCAGTGTATGAGCATGTTAGAAGGAAGGTAGAGAGCTGCTGCTCAATGCAGTGTATGAGCATGTTAGAAGGAAGGTAGAGAGCTGCTGCTGAATGCAGTGTATGAGCATGTTAGAAGGAAGGTAGAGAGCTGCTGCTGAATGCAGTGTATGAGCATGTTAGAAGGAAGGTAGAGAGCTGCTGCTGAATGCAGTGTATGAGCATGTTAGAAGGAAGGTAGAGAGCTGCTGCTGAATGCAGTGTATGAGCATGTTAGAAGGAAGATAGAGAGCTGCTGCTGAATGCAGTGTATGAGCATGTTAGAAGGAAGGTAGAGAGCAGCAGCTGAATGCAGTGTATGAGCATGTTAGAAGGAAGGTAGAGAGCAGCAGCTGAATGCCGTGAATGAGCATGCTAGAAGGAAGGTAGAGAGCAGCAGCTGAATGCAGTGTATGAGCATGTTAGAAGGAAGGTAGAGAGCTGCTGCTGATTGCAGTGTATGAGCATGCTAGAAGCAAGGTAGAGAGCTGCTGCTGAATGCAGTGTATGAGCATGTTAGAAGGAAGGTAGAGAGCTGCTGCTGAATGCAGTGTATGAGCATGTTAGAAGGAAGGTAGAGAGCAGCAGCTGAATGCAGTGTATGAGCATGTTAGAAGGAAGGTAGAGAGCTGCTGCTGAATGCAGTGTATGAGCATGTTAGAAGGAAGGTAGAGAGCAGCAGCTGAATGCAGTGTATGAGCATGTTAGAAGGAAGGTAGAGAGCTGCTGCTGAGTGCAGTGTATGAGCATGCTAGAAGGAAGGTAGAGAGCTGCTGCTGAATGCAGTGTATGAGCATGTTAGAAGGAAGGTAGAGAGCTGCTGCTGAATGCAGTGTATGAGCATGTTAGAAGGAAGGTAGAGAGCTGCTGCTGAATGCAGTGTATGAGCATGTTAGAAGGAAGGTAGAGAGCAGCAGCTGAATGCAGTGTATGAGCATGTTAGAAGGAAGGTAGAGAGCAGCAGCTGAATGCAGTGTATGAGCATGCTAGAAGGAAGGTAGAGAGCTGCTGCTGAATGCAGTGTATGAGCATGTTAGAAGGAAGGTAGAGAGCAGCAGCTGAATGCAGTGTATGAGCATGTTAGAAGGAATGTAGAGAGCTGCTGCTGAATGCAGTGTATGAGCATGTTAGAAGGAAGGTAGAGAGCAGCAGCTGAATGCAGTGAATGAGCATGCTAGAAGGAAGGTAGAGAGCTGCTGCTGAATGCAGTGTATGAGCATGTTAGAAGGAAGGTAGAGAGCAGCAGCTGAATGCAGTGTATGAGCATGTTAGAAGGAAGGTAGAGAGCTGCTGCTGAATGCAGTGTATGAGCATGTTAGAAGGAAGGTAGAGAGCTGCTGCTGAATGCAGTGTATGAGCATGTTAGAAGGAAGGTAGAGAGCAGCAGCTGAATGCAGTGTATGAGCATGTTAGAAGGAAGGTAGAGAGCTGCTGCTGAATGCAGTGTATGAGCATGTTAGAAGGAAGGTAGAGAGCTGCTGCTGAATGCAGTGTATGAGCATGTTAGAAGGAATGTAGAGAGCAGCAGCTGAATGCAGTGTATGAGCATGTTAGAAGGAAGGTAGAGAGCTGCTGCTGAATGCAGTGTATGAGCATGTTAGAAGGAAGGTAGAGAGCTGCTGCTCAATGCAGTGTATGAGCATGTTAGAAGGAAGGTAGAGAGCTGCTGCTGAATGCAGTGTATGAGCATGTTAGAAGGAAGGTAGAGAGCTGCTGCTGAATGCAGTGTATGAGCATGTTAGAAGGAAGGTAGAGAGCTGCTGCTGAATGCAGTGTATGAGCATGTTAGAAGGAAGGTAGAGAGCTGCTGCTGAATGCAGTGTATGAGCATGTTAGAAGGAAGATAGAGAGCTGCTGCTGAATGCAGTGTATGAGCATGTTAGAAGGAAGGTAGAGAGCTGCTGCTGAATGCAGTGTATGAGCATGTTAGAAGGAAGGTAGAGAGCTGCTGCTGAATGCAGTGTATGAGCATGTTAGAAGGAAGGTAGAGAGCTGCTGCTGAATGCAGTGTATGAGCATGTTAGAAGGAAGGTAGAGAGCAGCAGCTGAATGCAGTGTATGAGCATGTTAGAAGGAAGGTAGAGAGCTGCTGCTGAATGCAGTGTATGAGCATGTTAGAAGGAAGGTAGAGAGCTGCTGCTGAATGCAGTGTATGAGCATGTTAGAAGGAATGTAGAGAGCAGCAGCTGAATGCAGTGTATGAGCATGTTAGAAGGAAGGTAGAGAGCTGCTGCTGAATGCAGTGTATGAGCATGTTAGAAGGAAGGTAGAGAGCTGCTGCTCAATGCAGTGTATGAGCATGTTAGAAGGAAGGTAGAGAGCTGCTGCTGAATGCAGTGTATGAGCATGTTAGAAGGAAGGTAGAGAGCTGCTGCTGAATGCAGTGTATGAGCATGTTAGAAGGAAGGTAGAGAGCTGCTGCTGAATGCAGTGTATGAGCATGTTAGAAGGAAGGTAGAGAGCTGCTGCTGAATGCAGTGTATGAGCATGTTAGAAGGAAGATAGAGAGCTGCTGCTGAATGCAGTGTATGAGCATGTTAGAAGGAAGGTAGAGAGCTGCTGCTGAATGCAGTGTATGAGCATGTTAGAAGGAAGGTAGAGAGCTGCTGCTGAATGCAGTGTATGAGCATGTTAGAAGGAAGGTAGAGAGCTGCTGCTGCTCTCTGTTGAAATATTTAACAAGCATGGTCTGCATAAATGATAGATTGATAAGTTATCAGGTAATAAACTGATAACTCCCATTGTATCTCCCTATAATATTCGGTTTTTCTCCTTTAGACAAACAGTATTCCTGGATGGTGTTTCCTCAGGGTGCAGCACATTCCCCTGATATTGTCATCTGTGCAATGAAGGAGCGGTTGGTTAGGTGGTCCCCCAAACACCACTTATCTATTGCAATATGTTGATAATTTTCTTTTGTGTTGTATCTCTGTTGACATATGTGCTCAGGAAACGGTCTCATTATTGTTGTAATTTTCCTATATAGGTTTACTGCCATCCAAAACCACCCAGTCCCACACAACCATCACTATGCTTATGGTTGTAGGGAACGGAGGGGAAGGGGGGATGTCAGATCCTTAATGTACGAACTTGAAAATGATAATGTCTTGTTTGATATGGAACATGAGCCTGATTGTCACAGTTTAATGCAACTTGACGCCCAAGGGTTACCGGGTGTCACTGATGTACCTTTGACTAACTATGATGTTCAGTATTTTGTAGACGGATCCGGATACTGGAATAAGCAGACGGGACATTTCACCACCGGGTATGCAGTAGTCCAGGAAGGTAAGACAGTGCTGCAAAAGTCACTGCCCTCCAGCAGCTCTGCCCAAGAGGCAGAACTCATGGCACTCACAGAAGCAGGTAAGTTGGGCACAGGTAAAAGGGTGAACGTTTATACAGACTCAAGGTATGCCTTTGGAGTCGCACAGGATTATGGCACAATATGGCGAGCAAGAGGCTTTCTGACTTCAGCAGGCAAACCAATACAACACTGGTTTACCCCTGGATTTCAGAACGCAGCTGCTCGACATGTAGAGGGTTGCCTGACATGCGCCAGACACAACCCCGGTAAAATGACCAAAACACCCAGTAAGCACACGCCTCGCCCTGATTACCCCTTCTAGTGACTGCAGGTGGACTACATACAGCTACCCGAGGTGAGTGTATATGAATATGTCCTCGTGTATATGAATATGTCCTCCTGTATATGAATATGTCCTCGTGTATATAATTATGTCCTCGCATGTACTGACGTGTTTTCAAACTGGCCTGAGGCATGGCCAGTAACCAAGGCCACAGCTGAAAAACACTGCTAGGAAAATACTCGGAGAAGTAGTATGCCGATATGGGGTCCCTAAAGTAATTGACAGTGATAGAGTAGCCCACTTCACAGGAGAAGTACTAGGGCATATACTTACTAGCCTCGGTAACACACAGGCATTGCATACACCATATTACCCGAGAAGGTAAACATCTAGATGAAGGAAGAAAGTCAGTAATACTCCAAGCACCGAAACCTCTGACAAATGATGTCCTTTTTGGGTATGACTAACTTCTGCAGGAGATGGATAGCCAATTATACTGCTATTACAGGACCATTGATGTCTGATTTATGAGGAACCCCTTGCAGCCCAGGATTCCATTGAATGGACTCCTGAAGATGAGGAGGCATTTTTTTTCAGATAAAACAGGTTCTTGTAGGATCTTCAGTGCTTGGACAACCTGATTATTCAAAACCCTTCATTCAAACTGTAGAGTGTAAAAATGGATACATGACTTCAGTGCTCACACAGGAGAATGCGGGACAGGATAGACCTCTAGCTTACTACTCATCAGAACTCGACCCAGTAGCTAGAGCCTTACCTCCCCGTGTTCAATCAGTTGTAGCCGCCGCAGAAGCTATAAGAGCTTCCGCCACATTAGTGTTATTTATGAGAGAAAGATGTACCACTTTAAATTCTTCGACCTTGATGTCTACTGCGGAGGATGGTGAACCACATGATTGCCCATCCTCCATAGCAGAAGGAGTGTTACCAAGATCAGATCTTAAAGATATTCCACTACTAGATAGTGATCTCATACTGTTTGTAGATGGATCTTGTAAGAACAAATACATCCTACCCAGCAACTTATTCAGATATGCAGTCATATTGAGCCACGGGACAAGCCACGTCTCAACAGGGGGGATGGTAGAAATCATATATAAAGCGTTCACGCCATATGGCTTTACTAACTACTCTAAAAAAAAATTGTTTAACCTGTTTAACATGCGCCAAACATAATTTTTAGTTTCCTAATATATTAGGTATGTGTATAGGGGTGTTAATTTGAATCTTAAAGTAGGTAAGAAAAATTTGGTTGAGACACTTGTCAGATAAATATATGGTATCTGTGAATATTTCTGTGGGTAGAAGATGTTACAGGTACTCAGCTCAGATCAAGGTACAAATCCTGCTGAAAAGGGTAACAACAAGTGTGACATAAAATGTACCCAGTAACTACATATTATCTAAGTGCCCTGTCCAGAGGGACAGAGAAGTTTCTCTCATATAAAGGTGTTTGTTTGTTTGATTTGATGTACAGGATTTGTCAATGAACTGATGGGACACAAAACCTGAGGGTGATAGCGTGAGATTGGTGATAGTATTATTTTATTAGTTGAGACCCTATTTTCTGAGGTTTATAATTATAATGTATGTAAATATGCCACGGCCCTGCAAATTACAATCTGAGGGGTTTTATGTGGAGGTGTGAGGTGAAGGTCACTGGTAGTTGTCACTCATGTGTAAGAAGTACATGGCAGCAATGAGAGCCCGGGGGTTATGTTACCCGGGGGTCTTTAGGTTTGAGAAAGATGCTGCCCACGACCTGTTATATCTGAAGGGGTAAAAGTCCCATTAGGACAGTAAGTGACAGTGCAACAATTAGTATATTTCGTGGTGTTATATATCCCCCACCTGGATAATGGTTAATTCACTTCTCCGTAGCAATAGAATAATGAAAAAAATAGATCCGGAGTACTAAAATATAACTTTTACTAGTATGAATAAAATAGGTATAAACAGATATATAAACAATAGGAGGAACCCATTTGCCAATACTGCATACATATACTTAATTGTTTCCCATCGTTTCAAATTGTTGTCAACAATATTTTTGTATTGACAGCAGATAAAGATCAGTCCGCCTTTATAAGGTTTCCCAATATAGAATGGTTCTTTTGGTCACATATGGAGGAAAGGAATGTTGGGACACATGTCCTCCTACCCCGTTTCTGTCGATGAATAGTCCTCCACATCAGAGTGTCCAAAAATAATGTTACGTCCTCTCCCGGATGGTAAAAGAGCGACAGGTGGGTCTCCCTACGCGTTTCTTGCTGACCAGGCAATTCCTCAGGGGAGATAGGTCAGTGAAGCATAGATGTCCAAGGTTGCAACTTGCTGCTTGAAATGTGGCTGTCGATTCATATGGAGAGGAATGCTCTATAATTCAGAGCATGTTGAATCAGTGGAGCAGTAAATTTCAGTTTCTGCTCAGCTGTCGTTGCACGAGGGAAAAACTCATTAGTTTGAGCAGGTTTGCAGTGGCAAAAGGGAGTCCATTAGTTAAAACACCCTTGCAGTGGCAAGTGATGTAACCTTCTTGGTAGGAGGCAAACACAGAACGCCTATCCCTGGCGTGTACCGTTCCTGTGAAGCCAGGAAATTGGATTCTGATCAAAGTTATAAAAAGAAAACACTGGTATCATCCTCGTTGGGAAGGAGCATATCAGGTTCTGCTTACCACACCTAAGGCCGTAAAGATAATCGGACGTACCCCTAGGATACACATATCGCACTGTAAGGTAGTTAGGGAATTGCCACTATCCTCCTAGGCTATAAAAGACTGATTACAAAAGGGTGGTCATTTGTTAGAAGTGACTGGTCTCAAACTTCAGCGAAGAAAACATCCAGAGCCTGGGGGGAGACAGGGCAAAATGTTATTAGTTATCCTATGGGGGTCCAAGGTGTCTCAACCTAAGGTATGGGATTTCTTACAAACCAGCATATTCAGATAAATACATTTGGATTATCTATGTAAATACCCTAGGGAAAAGGTGATGTTCTTCATGGTCTTCGGCCCAATGGATCACAGCCCATAATGATTATGGATACTCCATGATGTCTGCCATTAATCTCTTTTTAAAAGAAAAGTTAATTATTATGAAGAAATTTACCTCTCCCTGTACAAGTTCTACCAACTGTATCCGAAATCCTAATAAAAGGATAAGGGACTATATGCTATAGGAGCTGATGTTTCAGGTACTGATCCTATAGGTCATTTCTTTATTGAAGTTAAGAAAAAAGATTTAACGGAAAGTCCTTTAGCCCCGAGAGATAGATCTACCCTCTATATTTTATCTGGCCAACTTCACCTATGAAGATAAATTGGCATTAGAAATAGGTTACAGTGATAAAAACGACTGGTTAGCCTGGATGAGATACACTGCAATCCATGATAATAGAACTAACTGTATCGCTAGCGTGAAAGCTAGACCACATCTGGTTACTATACCTTTCAGATAAGGAGAACCCACAAGGTCTGCAATGCGTGTTATCTTTATATAAGGCATCATATAATCCAGGTGATCAAATATGTAAGACATTCTCTTTATTGTACCCACCTGTGGGGAGAAATTAAATCCCTCCCTTAGTAGTTGCTTACCCAAGCAACAATACCTGCTTTCTGAGGAATGGGCAAGGTAAGAAAGTCGGGAACCTCACTGAAGAGTTTTGTGAAACCACCATAGATATTGGTACCGATAATGGTAATTAGTTTACCAACCAGACAAGGGCAAGGACTGATCTCTGGTGGATATGTGGAGACAGGAAGCTGAGACCTAGGCTACTGGCCAAGTGGCAGGGAGGCTGTACTCTGGTTCAGCTTCTGATGACATCCACTTGTTTTCAGCCCTTGAGTTTCAGAGAAGGAGAAAAAGCCCTGGAAACTATCTGAATCGCTATAAGCGGTCTATCCCTGGAGGTTCCTTTGACCATAGAATATACATAGATGAAGTAGGAGTACCCCGAGGGGGGCCAAATGAGCTTAAGGCCCGAAATCAGATTGCATCAGACTCGAGTCTGTACTTTTCTGGTGGTCTATGATAAATAAGAATGTCGACTGGATTAATTATATTTATTACAATCAACAGAGATTTGTTAATTATGCCAGAGACGCAATAAAGGGCATTGCAGATCATTGGGACCTACATCTTTAATGACATAGTAAAATAGAATGGCCCTGGATATGTTACTAGCAGAAAAAGGGGGTGTCTGCAAAATGTTTTTATCTTCTGTTGTACTTTTATTCCCAAATATACAGCTCCTGATGGCAGTATTACCAAGGCATTGGAAGGACTCAATTCCCTGTCCAAAGAACTTGCGGAGAGCTCTGGAGTAAATGACATTTGGCTTGGAGGATGGTTTGGAAACTGGAGTAACCACATATCCAGTCTATTGATTTCCTCAGCAGCAGTGGCAGCTATACTTGTAACTCGTGGAGGTTGTTGCATTTCTTGCATAAGGGGACTAATTCAGAGACTCATTGACACTTCAATTACTAAAACAATGTACCAAGAGATTCAAAGAGAACGTATACCATGACTTGGAAACACCTCATGACGACTGTCAAAATTCTGAAGGACTGGTGAAAACTTAAAGAAAGAATATGTTTTAGATGTCTCACAGAACCTTTCTTGTTAAATTTACAACAGGGAGGAATGTTAGAAAAGTTTTATTTTAAATTTATGTTTATGTGATGGAGACCAAAGTGTTGAATATGTTATCAAGTGTGATGGTGGTGGACAGTCTCCATTTTCTATTCTTTATATGATGTGTGTAATTTCGTGCAGCGGCATCTTGTCTGGAGTTCTCATCTTGTCTGGAGTTCTCATCTTGTCTGGAGTTCTCATCTTGTCTGGAGTTCTCATTTTGTCTGGAGTTCCCATCTTGTCTGGAGTTCTCATCTTGTCTGGAGTTCCCATCTTGTCTGGAGTTCCCATCTTGTCTGGAGTTCTCATCTTGTCTGGAGTTCTCATCTTGTCTGGAGTTCCCATCTTGTCTGGAGTTCTCATTTTGTCTGGAGTTCCCATCTTGTCTGGAGTTCTCATCTTGTCTGGAGTTCCCATCTTGTCTGGAGTTCCCATCTTGTCTGGAGTTCTCATCTTGTCTGGAGTTCCCATCTTGTCTGGAGTTCCCATCTTGTCTGGAGTTCCCATCTTGTCTGGAGTTCCCATCTTGTCTGGAGTTCTCATCTTGTCTGGAGTTCTCATCTTGTCTGGAGTTCTCATCTTGTCTGGAGTTCTCATCTTGTTTCTTTTATAATGAATAAGAAAGTCATTGTTCCTTTAAGACAGGTTTTCATACTATTGAGGTTACTTATCTTTGACCTTGCTTCCCATACGAAGCTTGCAGAGAAAAACACAGGGAGTGAGATGGTAGGGCGGCAAAAATACTTGTGGGAGCGCCTCCCCCATCTTACAGAAATAGTTGTGCCAAGAGAGATAAGTCCAGCTGCAAACTTAATGTGTGAAGAATTATAATGATGTATCTGTAATATATTGTGTGTCTGTAATTGGCTGAATAAGTAATACGTTTATCACATGTATAAAAACCATGATACGCAAGATATCAGCAGACAGAGGCTGAAAGATTAAACCAAAAAAGAATACGATAAATTCAAGGTCATATATCAATGAATAAAGTTGTATATATGGGACCCCATGCATAGAAACACCAAAAAGTTATCCCCATATGCTATAATCAAACAAGATCAAACGTATTTTAGAAAAAATACAAAATGACTTTATTGAAGACAGACAGCACAGTTGATCAAGACAGTTTAAAAATTACCACCCATAAAAACAATGTACAACCGTACACAGAGGACAGTGTTGAATATGAGGCAGGGCAATCAATGGTAGTATAACAATATCAACGACTATAAAATATGTATACTGATGATAATCACCATAACAAGGGCCTATAGAATGGCCACAAAAATTGTAAAGTCACAGTCATAGAGGAGAAACTCATTGAGACCCCAAGATACTCATACCAAAAGACCCACCATGCGCCATTCCACTGCCACAACACTGTCAGAACACCCCAACGCGCGTTTCGCACCTGGCTTCGTCAGGGGGTGCTGAAAGAGTGTGATCAGAGGGTTTAAATAAGGGGTACACAGCTGAACGGTGTACCTCACTTATTTGTCCATAGGATGTTCAGCTGGCGCCTGCACGAGGAGAGGCGGCACCTCAATCACGCAGTGCACGGCGTCCATGTTGCGCCGTGAACTACGTGATGAACGGTCCCCCGCCCCGCGCATGTGCACAACAACCACAGACCACCGCATCCATCTTGGAATCGGACAAGGCAGCCGCAATTGCCCAAATCCAAGCATGGAAAGCGGTATGTATACAGGAGCGCTATTAACAGTTAGAATATATTTATACATGTTTACTACATTACAAAATAGCAAAAACATTGTAGATGAGAGCATATTTAGACATATTAAGATGTACGGACATGGCATAAATCAAACATTGGTTCCGATAGATCGAATACAGGCAACAGCATATCGTGCAATAATATAGATGAACCGAGTGTACAGAGGGGGACCCAATGCATGCCTAGGAGCCCACTGTGCACACCAGTCAAAGATATTTAGGGTGAAATATCCCCATATATATATATATATATATATATATATATATATATATATATGACCAAACATCATACCTGATTAGTTAGATGGATAGAAAAAAATGAAAGAAAAAAATGTGTAAAAATAATAAAATGAATTATGAATGTGACATAGGTGGTTTAAATGCATCTATGACAAACAAGTAGATGTATGAAAGAATGCGCATTTAAAGTAAATGTGTATAAAGACAAAATGATCCTATATATTACAAATTATAAACGTGCATAAATACTAATGTGTATATATAGGCCATATGCATACACACATAGCCAAAGAATAAAATAAGGATAAATACATATGTATAGACGGACCAGATAGGTCACAAAAAAATGTGAGTGTGAAAAAAAATATATAATAATAAGAGTGCAATTAAAGCACAATAGTGTAGCTTGAAGCAACAAGGATAATAAAAATAATAAAGAAAAAGTGAAGAAGACATATGAATAGAAAAAAACATATGATGATCAAAAAACGTGTTCGAACAACATCCATCTATGTTGTAATGCATCCATGAAATTCCAGGATAGAAAAGCAGTCACCTCCAAGGATACCTATACCAGGCCATGAACAGAAATATCGCTATTATTACCTAATGTGATCATCGCATAGCCACAGAATCGAGAAGAAGACAGGTTAAAGAACCAAATATTCTATTGCAAATGTAACCTAATGATGTAAACAACGAAACCACATTTGTATCAAAACATATAAGATGACTTCCGTAATATGCCTTCGATGCAGCCATACACCTCAATATAGCCATGCACCTCATGCGCCTCCAATATAACCGATACAGTCCACTCTGAAAAGACAAGCAAGCAGAAGTTAAATAATAAATCCTCCCTACACACAAAAGGATAAAACATAACAAAGGTCGGCACCTACTAGAGATTTATAAAAATGTAGCGAAACTAATCATTTCATTAAGCCCCTTAGGAAAAACGGTTTGTAGTTTCACTATCCATTTACATTCACGTTGGGCAAGGATTCTCTGAATATTACCCCCTCTATTTCCTAGGGAGATCTTATCAATACCCCTGAAGGTGAGAAGTCTCCAATTACCTTGGTGATGGTCACGAAAATGACGAGGTATCGGTTTAAGTTTGCTTAACTTTTCAGGATCATCAGTTTTCATAGCACCCTTTATGTCCCTTACATGTTCAAGGATTCTCACACGGAGTTCTCTAGAAGTGAGACCCACATATATCAGTCGACATGGACAAATGGCATAATAAACCACAGCAGTTGAACGACAAGTGATGTTGTGACAGATCTTATATTGTCTTGACCCAGAAGAGTCACTGAAATCTAGAGATCTAGTCATAAGGGAACATGCCCCACAGTCACCACAGGCGTATGAACCCCACTTTGGTCCTTTGGAATTGAATATAAATCCTGAGGTAGGAGCTACATAATGACTCTTGACTAATATATCCCTTAGATTACGTGATCTACGTGAAATCATAAGAGGATAATCTGATAGCACTACACTCAAATCCATATCAGTATGGAGAATTGGCCAGAACCTCTCAAAAATCGATTTAATTTCTCTCCATTGGGCATGATATCCAGTGATGAACCTTACCTCTTCATTACTGTTCTTTTTCTTGAATTTAGGTATAAGTAGGTCACTTCGTTGCGTATTTTTAGCTCTCATGTATCCTTGCTCAATATCCATAGATTTGTAACATCTAGCACGAAACCTATTTGAGAGGTCAACGGCCTGATTCTCAAAGGCTGATTCTGTGGAACATATCCGACGTGCTCTTAAAAATTGTCCCGTTGGAACTGCTCTCAATGTCTGTGGAGGATGAGATGATTTGGCATAAAGGAAAGAATTGACTGATGTACTTTTCCTGAAAATGTCAGTGACAATTGATCCATCTATGTCACTAGTGAGTCTGATGTCAAGAAACTCAACATCAGTGCGACTCATTTTGGAAGTCAAACGGATGTTGAGCTGGTTGGCATTCAGATCCGCAAGAAACTTGTCAAGTTTCTCTTTTTCACCATGCCAAAGAAATAGTATGTCGTCGATGAAGCGCATCCATATCAAGACGCCTCCATCATCAGCATCAGGCAACTGAAGATTCTGCTCCCACCGGCCAAGAAAGAGGTTGGCATATGAGGGCGCACAAGATCCTTGAAAAGGAACAGATTGTGATGTAAAACAAAATCCAATAGTACAATCAACAGATCGATGAGATCGGATTCCAAGTTGGTCCCATTTAAATAAAACCTAGCGGCTTCAATACCATGTTTGTGTTCAATTGAGGTATAAAGTGACTCCACGTCACATGTCACAAAGAAGTCATCATGACCCATGTAAACCCCCTCTAACCTATTCAAGACATCCGTGGAATCACGAATGTACGATGGTAATTCACAAACAAGGGGTTTAAGATAATGGTCAATGAAGCGACAAACAGTTTCACATAAACTTCCATTGCCCGAAACTATCGGTCTTCCCGGAGGGTCCACTAGATTTTTGTGGACCTTGGGGAGCAGATACAGGGTTGCTAAAATGGGTTTATCAACAATGAGCCCATCAAGTGTGGTTTTAGGTATAATATTGGATTCAAAGGCCTTCAATAGAATTTGATCCAATTGAGTTTTAAAACTACCTAGAGGGCATCCATCCAATCTTTGATAACATGACACATCATTGAGCTGTCTAAAGGCTTCTCTCTCGTATTTGTCAACAGGCCACAATACCACATTTCCACCTTTGTCAGCTGGCTTGATAACCACTGATTTCATTATTTTCAGTTGTTCCAGGGCCTCCCGTTGTGCTCTATTCAAATTATCATGTGTACGATGTGAAGATAATTTACTCAATTCATTGGTAACCAGTCTCACAAAGGTGTCAACTGCAGGACACATGGACAAAGGAGGAAATGTGGTAGAGCGCCCCCTGACTCCCACCGGGAATTTTGATTCAGCAATTGGTTCTTGTTCTTTTAAAAGCTCATCAAGAGCCCTGAGGGTCTGTTGTTCATCCTTTCCTGTGAAAAGTTGCACATCATATCTAGAAAAGTGCTTTTTAAAAAACAGCTTCCTAGCAAAAAGGTGTACATCCTTGACAGCCTCAAAGAAATCAAAGTTAGATACTGGAGAGAAGGTCAAACCCATTCCCAACACTTCCAATTGTGCCTGCGTTAATATCTCATTAGACAGATTAATTACCTTTAGTTGATCTTTGCCTGTCTGTTCCTGAGGTTCATCCCTCCATCTAAAGGCTTGTTTCTTTTGCTTTTGCCCATTAGATGTCCTGTATCTTGCTCCCATCTTGGGTGTTTGCCTAAAAAACGACCAGTTGATGGTCCTTCATTAGAGGATGACGATGTGTAGCCTGATCGTGATCTAGATCTTGACCTCATAGATTGTTGCCAGTTCCACCTAAAGACACGATCATTTTGGTAATCGGAGAGATCACGCTGAAATTTCTTCATTTTAAATTGTTGGATCTCTTTTTCCCATTTAAGAAATTCACTATCTAATTCCTTTTCAAAGGTGACCATCTCATCTGCCGTCATCTTCGCCTTCAGATCTTGCTGTAGTGGTTCAATTTCACTCTCAAGTACTTCAAGGGTCTGTATTCGATCTATCGGAACCAATGTTTGATTTATGCCATGTCCGTACATCTTAATATGTCTAAATATGCTCTCATCTACAAGGTTTCGCTATTTTGTAATGTAGTAAACATGTATAAATATATTCTAACTGTTAATAGCGCTCCTGTATACATACCGCTTTCCATGCTTGGATTTGGGCAATTGCGGCTGCCTTGTCCGATTCCAAGACGGATGCGGTGGTCTGTGGTTTTTGTGCGCATGCACGGGGCAGGGGGCCGTTCATCACGTAGTTCACGGCGCAACATGGACTTGGGCTCTGTGCAATTGCGCACTGCTCACTTCCGGACGCCGTGCACTGCGTGATTGAGGTGCCGCCTCTCCTCGTGCAGGCGCCAGCTGAACATCCTATGGACAAGTAAGTGAGGTACACCGTTCAGCTGTGTACCCCTTATTTAAACCCTCTGATCACACTCTTTCAGCACCCCCTGACGAAGCCAGGTGCGAAACGCGCGTTGGGGTGTTCTGACAGTGTTGTGGCAGTGGAATGGCGCATGGTGGGTCTTTTGGTATGAGTATCTTGAGGTCTCAATGAGTTTCTCCTCTATGACTGTGACTTTACAATCTTTGTGGCCATTCTATAGGCCCTTGTTATGGTGATTATTATCAGTATACATACTGTATAGTCGTTGATATTGTTATACTACCATTGTTTGCCCTGCCTCATATTCAACACTGTCCTCTGTGTACGGTTGTACATTGTTTTTATGGGTGGTAGCGCTCCTGTGTGCGCTGAGCAGCTTAGTTTCTGTTCATCTTTTTCCGGTAAGCCGATATATCGGAGTCCGGGTTCATAGACTTTCTATTGAGTTCGCACTCCGGAAAAAGCCGAACACTTCTGCCACTTAGTTTTAGCGATTGGTGGGGGTCTCAGTGTCACTATGACATGTCAGAAGCTTGTGGCACGTTTAGTTACCCTTAAAGAATTTACATAACATAACACAGAATGACAATCCCACCGACAAAACGGATGACATTCATTTAAATATTGGAAACTTTATTAACATTTAACAATGGCATCCTTCACACCAAAAGACATTACAAGACCACATGACACCTGAACATTCCATGACATCACGACATCACATGACCCCTGAACATTCCATGACATCACGAGATCACATGACCCCTGAACATTCCATGACATCACGAGATCACATGACACCTGAACATTCCATGACATCACGAGATCACATGACCCCTGAACATTCCATGACATCACAAGATCACATGACACCTGAATATTCCATGACATCACGAGATCACATGACCCCTGAACATTCCATGACATCACAATGATGTACTTGGTGTATGAAGACCATAGACTATTGGACTGCTCATTTTTACATGAAGAGACTGAAGACCTGAGGAGAGCTCCCCACGTGACCAGCACCAAGAAAGGAAGAGAAGTCCTCCAGGTATGTAGGGAAGTTATACACCCGACATTTATGAGCTGACATATGTCCGTGCTGAGAAGGTTCCAGGATCTGAACTTTCTCTATGACCATATGAACGGCGTTTCATCTTCCGGTCCCGGAGAATTGGTTGATATCTACGTCTGCTATGAGCAGGAGAAGATTTGCTCCATATTTTGTGCCAATTTCTGCAATAAGTGAAGCTAAATCTTTGATCCATGAGGGGCCCCGCTCCCCCTGTGAAGCCCCGCTAACTATTCTTGTCACTTATAAAAGTGGTGAAATGTGTGAAAAGCTGCAACTATGGCGCAAATATGGAGTGCACCATAATGTGACTATTTATACGGCATAAAAGTGACGTAGAGCATTTGATAAGTTTCCCTCACTGGATTATTCATGTCTATTATTGTGTATATCTGTAATTACATATGTATTCTGGGTGATATGTATACTGGGTGATATGTACACTGGGTGATCTGTATACTGGGTGATATGTATATGTGGTGATATGTATTCTGGGTGATATGTATACTGGGTGATATGTATACTGGATGATATGTAAACTGGGTGATATGTATACTGGGCGATATGTATACTGGGTGATATGTACACTGGGTGATATGTATACTGGGGAATATGTATACTGGATGATATGTATACTGGGTGATATGTATACTGGGTGATATGTATACTGGACTATATGTACACTGGGTGATATGTATACTGGGTGATATGTATACTCGGTGATATGTATTCTGGGTTACAAGAGAAAAGGTGGTTTGGATCCAGCGTAGCTGCAACTAAAAAGGAACTTGTTCCAAGTTTAATGAAAATTGTATTGAATTAAAAGAGGTCGATCGGAATGATGTCCTCAAGTGCTGGGAGAGAAGTGAGAGGATGGAGGAAGCCTACGCGTTTCAAACGCTAGCTGCGTTCTTAGTCATGGCTGGGAGCCATGACTAAGAACGCAGCTAGCGTTTGAAACGCGTAGGCTTCCTCCATCCTCTCACTTCTCTCCCAGCACTTGAGGACATCATTCCGATCGACCTCTTTTAATTCAATACAATTTTCATTAAACTTGGAACAAGTTCCTTTTTAGTTGCAGCTACGCTGGATCCAAACCACCTTTTCTCTTGTATCTCACACAACGCGTGCCGACGCGAGGATCCGTGCGAAGACTACAGTACACTAACTTGTACTTACAAGGTGAGCTGGAGGTTCCCCTCCTCTTCTCTTTTTTCTACATGTATTCTGGGTGATATGTATTCTGGGTGATATGTATACTGGGTGATATGTATACTGGATGATATGTACACTGGGTGATATCTACACTGGGTGATATGTATACTGGGTGATATGTATACTGGGTAATATGTATGCTGGGTGATATGTATTCTGGGTGATATGTACACTGGATGATATGTATTCTGGGTGATATGTATATTGGGTGATATGTATACTGGATGATATGTATACTGGATGATATGTATACTGGATGATATGTATACTGGGTGATATGTATATTGGGTGATATGTATACTGGGTGATATGCATACTGGGGATATGTATACTGGATGATATGTATACTGGGTGATATGTATACTGGATGATATGTACACTGGGTGATATGTATACTGGGTGATATGTATTCTGGTTGATATGTATACTGGATGATATGTACACTGGATGATATGTACACTGGGTGATATGTACACTGGGTGATATGTACACTGGGTGATATGTATACTGGGTGATATGTATACTGGGTGATATGTATACTGGGTAATATGTATACTGAGTGATATGTATACTGGATGATATGTATACTGGGTGATATGTATACTGGATGATATGTATACTGGGTGATATGTATACTGGGTGATATGTATACTGGACTATATGTACACTGGGTGATATGTATACTGGGTGATATGTATACTGGGTGATATGTATTCTGGGTGATATGTATTCTGGGTGATATGTATTCTGGGTGATATGTATACTGGATGATATGTACACTGGGTGATATGTATTCTGGATGATATGTATTCTGGATGATATGTATACTGGGTGATATGTACACTGGGTGATATGTACACCGGTTAAAAGGGATACTGGGTGATGTGTAAACTGGGTGATATGTACACTGGATGATATGTATACTGGGTGATATGTATACTGGATGATATGTATACTGCGTGATATGTATACTGGGTGATATGTATACTGGGTGATATGTATACTGGATGATATGTACACTGGGTGATATGTACACTGGTTAAAAGGGATACTGGGTGATGTGTATACTGGGTGATATGTATACTGGATGATATGATATGTATATTGGGTGATATGTATACTGGGTGATATGTATACTGGGTCATATGTATCCTGGATGATATGTATACTGGGTGATATGTACACTGGGTGATATGTATACTGGGTGATATGTATACTGGATGATATGTATACTGGGTGATATGTATACTGGATGATATTTATACTAGATGATATGTACACAGGGTGATTTGTACACTAGAAAATATGTATAGTGGGTGATATGTACACTGGATGATATATATACTGGGTGATATGTATATTGGATAATATGTACACTGGGTGATATGTACACTGGGTGATTTTCACACTGGATAATATGTATACTGGGTGATATGTACACTGGATGATATGTATAATGGGTGATATGTACACTGGGTGATATGTATACTGGGGGATATGTATACTGGGGGATATGTATACTGGGTGATATGTATACTGGATGATATGTATACTTAGTGATATGTATACTGGGTAATATGTATACTGGGTGATATGTATACTGGGTGATATGTATACTGGATTATATGTATACTGCGGATATGTATACTGAATGATATATATTTTGGATGATATGTATGCTGGTTTATATGTATACTGGGTTATATGTATACTGGATTATATGTATACTGGATAATATGTATACTGGTTGATATGTAAACTGGATTATATGTATACCGGGGTATATGTATACTGGATGATATGTATTCTGGGTGATATATACACTGGATGATATGTATACTGGGTGATATGTATTCTGGGTGATATGTATACTGGATGATATGAATTCTGGGTGATATGTATACTGGATTATATGTATACTGGATGATATGTATAATGGACGATATGTATACTGGGTAATATGTATACTGGATTATATGTATACTGGGTGATATGTATACTGGGTTATATGTATACTGGATTATATGTATACTGGGTGATATGTATACTGGGTGATATGTATACTGGGTGATATGTATACTGGGTAATTTGTATACTGGGTGATTTGTAAACTGGGTGATATGTATACTGGGTGATATATACACTGAGTTATATGTACACTGGGGGATATATATACTGGCAGATATGTATACTGTTCGATATGTATACTTCGGGATATGTATACTGGGTGATATGTATACTTGGGGATATGTATATTGGGTGATATGTACACTAGGTGTATTGTATACTGGGGTATATGTTTACTGGATGATATGTACACTGGGGGATATATATACTGGGTGATATGTAAACTGGGGGATATGTATACTGGGTGATATGTATACTGGATAATATGTATACTGGGGGATATTTATACTGGGTGATATGTATACTGGGGGATATTTATACTGGGTGATATGTATACTGAGTGATATCTATACTGGGTGATATGTATACTGGGAAATATGTATACTGGGTGATATGTAAACTGGGGGATATGTATACTGGGTGATATGTATACTGGGAAATATGTATACTGGGTGATATGTATACTGGGATATATTTATACTGGGGGTATGTATTCTGGGTGATATGTATACTGGGTTATATGTATACCGGGTGATATGTATACTGGGGGATTGTAGTGAACCTAAAATTGAATTGTGTTTTTTTTTCTTCTAGAACAGAAAACCTCATCAAATCAAAAGATAAAAGACACAAAGACATCAACTCAAGAATAAGACGCAATCTCAGGATTAAAACACAATCTCAAGATTAAGACAAATCTCAAGATTAAGACTCAATCTCAAGACTAAAACACAATCTCAATATAAGACACAATCTAAAGACCAAGACACAATCTCAAGACCAAGACACAATCTCAAGACCAAGACACAATCTCAAGATAAAACACAATCTCAAGAATAAGACACAATCTCAAGACTAAAACGCAATCTCAAGACCAAGACACGATCTCAAGAATAAGACAATCTCAAGATAAAACACAATCTCAAGATAAGACACAATCTCAACACTAAGGCACAATCTCAAGACTAAGGCACAATCTCAAGACTAAGACACAATCTCAACATAAGACACAATCTCAAGAATAAGACACAATCTCAAGACCAAGACACAATCTCAAGATTAAGACACAATCTCAAGATTAAACACAATCTCAAGATGAAACACAATCTCAAGATAAGACACAATCTCAAGATAAAACACAATCTCAAGATAATACACAATCTCAAGAATAAGACACAATCTCAAGACTAAGACACAATCTCAAGAATAAAACAAAATCTCAAGATTAAGACACAATCTCAAGATAAGACACAATCTCAACACTAAGGCACAATCTCAAGACTAAGGCACAATCTCAAGACTAAGACACAATCTCAACATAAGACACAATCTCAACATAAGACACAATCTCAAGAATAAGACACAATCTCAAGACCAAGACACAATCTCAAGATTAAGACACAATCTCAAGATTAAACACAATCTCAAGATGAAACACAATCTCAAGATAAGACACAATCTCAAGATAAAACACAATCTCAAGATAATACACAATCTCAAGAATAAGACACAATCTCAAGACTAAGACACAATCTCAAGAATAAAACAAAATCTCAAGATTAAGACACAATCTCAAGATAAGACACAATCTCAAGACTAAAACACAATCTCAAGACCAAGACACAATCTCAAGACCAAGACACAATCTCAAGATAAAACACAATCTCAAGACTAAGACACAATCTCAAGATTAAGACACAATCTCAAGATTAAGACACAATCTCAAGATAAGACACAATCTAAAGACCAAGACACAATCTCAAGACCAAGACACAATCTCAAGATAAAACACAATCTCAAGAATAAGACGCAATCTCAAGACTAAAACGCAATCTCAAGACCAAGACACGATCTCAAGAATAAGACAATCTCAAGATAAAACACAATCTCAAGATAAGAAACAATTTCAACACTAAGGCACAATTTCAAGACTAAGGCACAATCTCAAGACTAAGACACAATCTCAAGATTAAGACACAATCTCAAGATTAAACACAATCTCAAGATGAAACACAATCTCAAGATAAGACACAATCTCAAGATAAAACACAATCTCAAGATAATACACAATCTCAAGAATAAGACACAATCTCAAGACTAAGACACAATCTCAAGAATAAAACAAAATCTCAAGATTAAGACACAATCTCAAGATAAGACACAATCTCAAGACTAAAACACAATCTCAAGACCAAGACACAATCTCAAGATAAGACACAATCTCAAGACTAAAACACAATCTCAAGACCAAGACACAATCTCAAGACCAAGACACAATCTCAAGATTAAGACACAATCTCAAGATAAGACACAATCTAAAGACCAAGACACAATCTCAAGACCAAGACACAATCTCAAGATAAAACACAATCTCAAGAATAAGATGCAATCTCAAGACTAAAACGCAATCTCAAGACCAAGACACGATCTCAAGAATAAGACAATCTCAAGATAAAACACAATCTCAAGATAAGACACAATCTCAACATAAGACACAATCTCAAGAATAAGACACAATCTCAAGACCAAGACACAATCTCAAGATTAAGACACAATCTCAAGATTAAACACAATCTCAAGATGAAACACAATCTCAAGATAAGACATAATCTCAAGATAAAACACAATCTCAAGATAATACACAATCTCAAGAATAAGACACAATCTCAAGACTAAGACACAATCTCAAGAATAAAACAAAATCTCAAGATTAAGACACAATCTCAAGATAAGACACAATCTCAAGACTAAAACACAATCTCAAGACCAAGACACAATCTCAAGACCAAGACACAATCTCAAGATAAAACACAATCTCAGGACTAAAACACAATCTCAAGATAAGACACAATTTCAACACTAAGGCACAATCTCAAGACTAAGGCACAATCTCAAGACTAAGACACTATCTCAAGAATAAGACACAATCTCAACATAAGACACAATCTCAGGATTAAAACACAATCTCAAGATTAAGACAAATCTCAAGATTAAGACTCAATCTCAAGACTAAAACACAATCTCAAGATAAGACACAATCTCAAAACCAAGACACAATCTCAAGACCAAGACACAATCTCAAGATAAAACACAATCTCAAGAATAAGACACAATCTCAAGACTAAAACGCATTCTCAAGACCAAGACACGATCTCAATAATAAGACAATCTCAAGATAAAACACAATCTCAAGATAAGACGCAATCTCAAGACCAAGACACAATCTCAAGATTAAGACACAATCTCAAGATTAAGACACAATCTCAAGATTAAGACACAATCTCAAGAATAAGACACAATCTCAAGATAAAACACAATCTCAAGATGAAACACAATCCCAAGATAAGACACAATCTCGAGATAAAACACAATCTCAAGATAATACACAATCTCAAGAATAAGATACAATCTCAAGACTAAGACACAATCTCAAGACTAAGACACAATCTCAAGAATAAAACACAATCTCAAGATTAAGACACAATCTCAAGATAAGACACAATCTCAAGACCAAGACACAATCTCAAGATAAAACACAATCTCAAGACTAAGACACAATCTCAAGATTAAGACACAATCTCAAGATTAAGACACAATCTCAAGATTAACCCCTTAAGGACGCAGCCTAGTTTGGGCCTTAAGGCTCAGAGCCCATTTTTCAAATCTGACATATTTCACTTTATGTGGTAATAACGTCGGAATGCTTAAACCTATCCAAGCGATTCTGAGATTGTTTTCTCGTGACACTTTGGGCTTCATGTTCGTGGTAAAATTTGGTCGATATATTCAGTCTTTATTTGTGAAAAATTGCAAAATTTAGAGAAAATTTACAAAAAATAGCATTTTTCAGAATTTAAATGCATCTGCTTGAAAAACAGACGGTTATACCACCCAAAATAGTTACTAGTTCACATTTCCCATATGTCTACTTTAGATTGGCATCGTTTTTTGAACATTCTTTTATTTTTCTTGGACGTTACAAGGCTTAGAACATAAACAGCAATTTCTCATATTCTTAAGAAAATTTCAAAAGCCTTTTTTTGAAGGTGCCAGTTCAGTTCTGAAGTGGATTTGAGGGGCCTATGTATTAGAAACCCCCATAAAACACCCCATTTTAAAAACTAGACCCCTCAAAGTATTCAAAACAGCATATAGAAAGTTTTTTAACCCTTCAGGCATTTCACAGGAATTAAAGCAAAGTGGAAACTAAATTTGCAAATTTCATTTTTTCTGCTGAATTTCAATTTTATTCAATTTTTTTTTAGTAACAGAGAAGGTTTTACCAGAGAAACACTACTAAATATGTATTGTCCAGATTCTGCAGTTTTTAGAAATGTCCCACATGTGGCCCTACTGCGCTCGTGGACTAAAACACAAGCCCTAGAAGCAAAGAAGCACCTAGTGCATTTTGAGGCCTCTTTTTTATTAGAATATATTTTAGGCAGCATGCCGGGTTTGAAGAGGCGTTGAGGTATCAAAACAATGGAAACCCACCAGAAGTGACCCCATTTTGGAAATTACACCCCTCAAGGAATTCATTTATGGTTTTTGTTATCATTTTGACCGCACAGGTTTTTCACAGCACCTATTTGAATTGGGCTGTGAAATGAAAAAAATGATATTTTTTCCAATAAAATGTCATTTTTGATCAAATTTTCTTATTTTCACAGGGAACAACATACCCCATTTTGTTGCCCAATTTGTCCTTAGTGCGGCAATACCCCATTTGTGGTGATAAACTGCCGTTTGGGCCCATGGGAGGGCTCAGAAGGAAAGGAGCGCTATGTGTTTGTTGGAGTCCAGATTTTGCTGGATTGGTTTTCGGGTGCCATGTCGCATTTGCAGAGCCCCAGAGGTATCAAAGCAATGGAAACCCACCAGAAGTGACCCCATTTTGGAAACTACACCCCTCAAGGAATTCATTTATGGTTTTTGTTATCATTTTGACCACACAGTTTTTTCACAGCACCTATTTGAATTGGGCTGTGAAATGAAAAAAATGATATTTTTTCCAATAAGATGTCATTTTTGATCAAAATTTCTTATTTTCACAAGGAACAACATACCCCATTTTGTTGCCCAATTTGTCCTTAGTGCGGCAATACCCCATTTGTGGTGATAAACTGCCCTTTGGGCCCATGGGAGGGCTCAGAAGGAAAGGACCACCATTTGGCCTACTGGAGCTTTTCTGGTGCTAAGTCATGTGTGCAGAAGCCCCTGAGGTACCAGTACAGTTGAAACCCCCGAGAAGTGACCCCATTTTAAAAACTACACCCCTTAAGACATTCATCTAGAGGTGTAGTGAGCATTTTGACCCCACAGGTACTGTGTAAAAGATAATGCGCAGCAGATGGTGCAGTGTGAGATTTGCAATTTTATATATGTATATGCCATTTCAGTGTCCAATATAGTGTGCCCAGCATGCGCCACGGGAGATATACACCCCTTAAATTGTAATGTGGGTTCTCCTGGGTACGACAATACCCTACATGTGGCTGTTATCAGCTGCCTGGGCATACGGCAGGGCTCAGAAGGGAAAGATGAGGGGGGTAAGCTGTGCGGAGTGCATCAGGGTAAATTGAAAATCAAGGGATGTATGATACATTTTAAAACAATCTTTTATACAGAGCCCTGGTTTTTCGGGACACGTGTCACATTGGTATATTGTGTTCTTCCTTATCCCCCTCTTATAGCAGACTCTGCACCTCTTTTGACTCTTTCCCTTTCCACCGGTTTGGGGACCTTCTCCTGGAAAGTGTTGCCCTGGTACGATGCGCCCCCCCTTCCTGGTCCCTAAAGATTAGATCTTGAAATTCCAGGAAAGTTCCCCTCTGGCCTGCACATCGACGTAGCACATACGCATTGTACAAAGCCATCTGTATGATGTGCCCGGCCAGCTTCTTATACCTCACCGCATGGCGCTGTAGGGCTTCAGGACTTGATTTGACAAGTCCATCCCTCCCATGTACCTATTGTAGTCCAGGATGCAGTCTGGTTTGGGGGTGGCCTTTCCTTCATATAGCCTAAACCTGTAGGTATACCCTGATGCCCTCTCACAGCTTATACATCTTCACGCCATACCTTGCCCTCTTACCCGGCAGTTACTGGCGGAATTGAACCCTCCCTTTAAAATGTACCAGGGACTCATCAATAGAAATACACTTCTCGGGGGTGTATGCTTGGGAAAACCAGGCACTGGAACGGTCTAATAGGGGTCTCCGTTTATACAAACGGTCAAAACTGGGGTCATCTCGGGGTGGGCACGGCTCATTATCAGTATAATGTAAGAAGTGAAGTATTGCCTCAATTATTTATTTTTTTAGGTTCCAGTTCATTTCTGAAGTTGCTTTGAGGGGCCCATATATTAGAAACCCCTATTAAACACCCCATTTTAGAAACTAGACCCCTCAAAGTATTCACAACAGCATTTAGAAAGTTTATGAACCCTTTAGGTGTTTCACAGAAATTTAGAGCAAAGTAGAGGTGACATTTACTCTTTTTATACCATTTTTTTTATAACACAAAAGGATTTATCAGAGAAACGCAACTCAATATTTATTACCCAGATTCTGCAGTTTAGAGAAATATCCCACATGTGGCTCTCGGGCGGTAATGGACTGAAGCACCGGCCTCCGAAGCAAAGGAGCACCTAGCGGATTTTGAGCCCTCTTTTTTATTAGGCACCATGTCCGGTTTGAAGAGGTCTTGTGGTGCCAAAACATTGGAAACCCCCCAAAAGTGACCCCAATTTGGAAACTAGACCCCTTGAGGAATCCATTGTAGTTTTCATGGGGTGCATGCGGCTTTTTGATCAGTTTTTATTCCATTTTTAGGTGGCGTGGTGACTAATAAACAGCAATTGTACTATTGTTTTTGTATACTTTTTTTTTTACAGCGTTCACCGTGCGCTATAAATGATATATTAACTTTATTCTGCGGGGCGATACGATTACGGCGATACCAGATGTTTATAGTTATTACAGCGTCACCGTGCGCTATAAATGACACATTCACGTTATTCTGCGGGGCGATACGATTACGGCGATACCAGATGTTTATAGTTATTACAGGTCACCGTGCGCTATAAATGATATATTAACTTTATTCTGCGGGGCGATACGATTACGGCGATACCAGATGTTTATAGTTATTACAGCGTCACCGTGCGCTATAAATGACACATTCACTTTATTCTGCGTGGCGATACGATTACGGTGATACCAGATGTTTATAGTTATTACAGGTCACCGTGCGTTATAAATGACATATTCACGTTATTCTGCGGGGCGATACGATTACGGCGATACCAGATGTTTATAGTTATTACAGGTCACCGTGCGCTATAAATGACACATTCACGTTATTCTGCGGGGCGATACGATTACGGTGATACCAGATGTTTATAGTTATTACAGGTCACCGTGCGCTATAAATGACTTATTCACGTTATTCTGCGGGTGATACGATTACGGTGATACCAGATGTTTATAGTTATTACAGGTCTCCGTGCGCTATAAATGACACATTCACTTTATTCTGCGGGGCGATACGATTACGGCGATACCAGATGTTTATAGTTATTACAGGTCACCGTGCGCTATAAATGACTTATTCACTTTATTCTGCGGGGCGATACGATTACGGCGATACCAGATGTTTATAGTTATTACAGCGTTCACCGTGCGCTATAAATGACATATTCACTTTATTCTGCGGGGCGATACGATTACGGCGATACCAGATGTTTATAGTTATTACAGGTCACCGTGCGCTATAAATGACAGTCACGTTATTCTGCGGGGCGATACGATTACGGCGATACCAGATGTTTATAGTTATTACAGGTCACCGTGCGCTATAAATGACATATTCACTTTATTCTGCGGGGCGATACGATTACGGCGATACCAGATGTTTATAGTTATTACAGCGTCTCCGTGCGCTATAAATGACAGTCACGTTATTCTGCGGGGCGATACGATTACGGCGATACCAGATGTTTATAGTTATTACAGGTCACCGTGCAGTATAAATGACACATTCACGTTATTCTGCGGGGCGATACGATTACGGCGATACCAGATGTTTATAGTTATTACAGCGTCTCCGTGCGCTATAAATGACATATTCACTTTATTCTGCGCGGCGATACGATTATGGCGATACCAGATGTTTATAGTTATTACAGGTCACCGTGCGCTATAAATGACATATTCACTTTATTCTGCGGGGCGATACGATTATGGCGATACCAGATGTTTATAGTTATTACAGCGTCTCCGTGCGCTATAAATGACAGTCACGTTATTCTGCGGGGCGATACGATTACGGCGATACCAGATGTTTATAGTTATTACAGGTCACCGTGCGCTATAAATGACATATTCACTTTATTCTGTGTGGCGATACGATCACGGCGATACCAGATGTTTATAGTTATTACAGGTCACCGTGCGTTATAAATGACATATTCACTTTATTCTGCGGGGCGATACGATTACGGTGATATCAGATGTTTATAGTTATTACAGCGTCACCGTGCGCTATAAATGACACATTCACGTTATTCTGCGGGGCGATACGATTACGGCGATACCAGATGTTTATAGTTATTACAGCGTCACCGTGCGCTATAAATGACATATTCACGTTATTCTGCGGGGCGATACGATTACGGTGATACCAGATGTTTATAGTTATTACAGGTCACCGTGCGCTATAAATGACATATTCACGTTATTCTGCGGGGCGATACGATTACGGTGATACCAGATGTTTATAGTTATTACAGGTCACCGTGCGCTATAAATGACATATTCACGTTATTCTGCGGGGCGATACGATTACGGCGATACCAGATGTTTATAGTTTCTGCAGCGTTCACCGTGCGCTATAAATGACACATTCACGTTATTCTGCGGGGCGATACGATTACGGCGATACCAGATGTTTATAGTTATTACAGGTCACCGTGCGCTATAAATGACATATTCACTTTATTCTGCGCGGCGATACGATCACGGCGATACCAGATGTTTATAGTTATTACAGCGTCACCGTGCGCTATAAATGACATATTCACTTTATTCTGCGCGGCGATACGATTACGGCGATACCAGATGTTTATAGTTATTACAGCGTCACCGTGCGCTATAAATGACATATTCACGTTATTCCGCGGGGCGATACGATTATGGCGATACCAGATGTTTATAGTTATTACAGCGTCACCGTGCGCTATAAATGACATATTCACTTTATTCTGTGTGGCGATACGATTACGGCAATACCAGATGTTTATAGTTATTACAGGTCACCGTGCGCTATAAATGACATATTCACGTTATTCTGCGGGGCGATACGATCACGGCGATACCAGATGTTTATAGTTATTACAGGTCACCGTGCGCTATAAATGACATATTCACGTTATTCTGTGTGGCGATACGATTACGGTGATACCAGATGTTTATAGTTATTACAGGTCACCGTGCAGTATAAATGACATATTCACGTTATTCTGCGGGGCGATACGATCACGGCGATACCAGATGTTTATAGTTTCTGCAGCGTTCACCGTGCGCTATAAATGACATATTCACGTTATTCTGCGGGGCGATACGATCACGGCGATACCAGATGTTTATAGTTTCTGCAGCGTTCACCGTGCGCTATAAATGACATATTCACTTTATTCTGCGCGGCGATACGATTACGGCGATACCAGATGTTTATAGTTATTACAGGTCACCGTGCGCTATAAATGACTTATTCACGTTATCCTGCGGGTGATACGATTACGGCGATACCAGATGTTTATAGTTATTACAGCGTCACCGTGCGCTATAAATGACATATTCACTTTATTCTGCGGGGCGATACGATCACGGCGATACCAGATGTTTATAGTTATTACAGGTCACCGTGCGCTATAAATGACATATTCACGTTATTCTGCGGGGCGATACGATTACGGTGATATCAGATGTTTATAGTTATTACAGCGTCTCCGTGCGCTATAAATGACATATTCACGTTATTCTGCGGGGCGATACGATTACGGCGATACCAGATGTTTATAGTTTCTGCAGCGTTCACCGTGCGCTATAAATGACATATTCACTTTATTCTGCGCGGCGATACGATTACGGCGATACCAGATGTTTATAGTTATTACAGGTCACCGTGCGGTATAAATGACACATTCACTTTATTCTGCGCGGCGATACGATTACGGCGATACCAGATGTTTATAGTTATTACAGGTCACCGTGCGCTATAAATGTCATATTCACGTTATTCTGCGGGGCGATACGATTACGGTGATACCAGATGTTTATAGTTATTACAGGTCACCGTGCGCTATAAATGACATATTCACTTTATTCTGCGGGGCGATACGATTACGGTGATACCAGATGTTTATAGTTATTACAGGTCACCGTGCGCTATAAATGACATATTCACTTTATTCTGCGGGGCGATACGATTACGGCGATACCAGATGTTTATAGTTTCTGCAGCGTTCACCGTGCGCTATAAATGACACATTCACGTTATTCTGCGGGGCGATACGATTACGGCAATACCAGATGTTTATAGTTATTACAGGTCACCGTGCGCTATAAATGTCATATTCACTTTATTCTGCGGGGCGATACGATTACGGCGATACCAGATGTTTATAGTTATTACAGCGTCACCGTGCGCTATAAATGACATATTCACTTTATTCTGCGGGGCGATACGATTACGGCGATACCAGATGTTTATAGTTTTTTTTTATGTCTTATGGCGTTTGCACAATAAAATACGTTTTGTAAACAATCATTCACTTTTTGTGTTACTTTATTCTAAGAGCCGGAACGTTTTTATTTTTCAATCAATAAAGCCGTGCGAGGACTTATTTTTTGCGTAACGAACTGTAGTTTCGATCAGGACCATTTTTCGGTACATGCGACTTTTTGATCTCTTTTTATTCCATTTTTTGGGAGGTGAAGTGACCAAACAATTGTGATTGTGGTTCGGTTTATTATTATTTTATTTTACGGCGTTCACCGTGCGGGATAAATAACAAAATAATTTTGTAGTTCAGGCCGTTACGGACGCGGCGATACCAATTATGTATAGTTTATTTGTTTGTTTATATATTTTTATTAATAATAAAGGACTGATAAGGGAAAAAGGGGGACTTTTACTTTTATTACTTTTAAAACTTTTATTTTCTTATTTTTACACATCTTTTTTTAACTTTTTTTTTACTTTATTACTTTGTCCCACTAGGGGACATGAGGGCAGGAGGCCCTGATCGCTATTCTAATACACTGCACTACATGCGTAGTGCAGTGTATTAGAACTGTCAGCTACTCACTGACAGCAAGCATAGTGGGTCCTGACGTTGTCAGGACCCACTAGGCTTCCGTCTATGGCATAGCCGGACGCCATTGTTTGGTGTCCGGTTGCCATAGTCACCATCGCCGGCCGCTATCGCGTAGCAGGCCGGCGATGGCAGCTTAACCCCTAAAAAGCCGCGATCTCTATAGAACGCGGCTTTTAAGGGGTTAATCAGCGGGGACACAGCGATCGGTCCCCGCTGTAGGAGCTGTGACAGCTGCTGAACAAGACAGCAGCGTCACAGCTCCTGTATGTGTCGGGAGGACGGCCGAAACGGCCGTTACTCCCGAGACGTACTATTACGGCATGGAGCGCGAACGATACAGCTGCCATGACGTAATAGTACGTCAAGGAGCGGGAAGGGGTTAAGACACAATCTCAAGATAAGACACAATCTCAAGACCAAGACACAATCTCAAGACCAAGACACAATCTCAAGATAACACACAATCTCAAGATAACACACAATCTCAAGACTAAGACACCATCTCAAGACTAAGACACAATCTCAAGAATAAGACACAATCTCAAGACTAAGACACAATCTCAAGAATAAGACACAATCTCAATAATAAGACACAATCTCAAGACCAAGACACAATCTCAAGACCAAGACACAATCTCAAGACCAAGACACAATTTCAAGATAAAACACAATCTCAAGATAAGATGCAATCTCAAGATAAAACACAATCTCAAGATTAAGACACAATCTCAAGAATAAGACACAATCTCAAGATAAAACACAATCTCAAGATGAAACACAATCCCAAGATAAGACACAATCTCGAGATAAAACACAATCTCAAGATAATACACAATCTCAAGAATAAGACACAATCTCAAGACTAAGACACAATCTCAAGACTAAGACACAATCTCAAGAATAAAACACAATCTCAAGATTAAGACACAATCTCAAGATAAGACACAATCTCAAGACCAAGACACAATCTCAAGATAAAACACAATCTCAAGACTAAGACACAATCTCAAGAATAAGACACAATCTCAATAATAAGACACAATCTCAAGACCAAGACACAATCTCAAGACCAAGACACAATTTCAAGATAAAACACAATCTCAAGAATAAGACACAATCTCAAGACTAAGACACAATATCAAGAATAAGACACAATCTCAAGATAAGACACAATCTCAAGACTAAGACACAATCTCAATAATAAGACACAATCTCAAGACCAAGACACAATCTCAAGACCAAGACACAATTTCAAGATAAAACACAATCTCAAGAATAAGACACAATCTCAAGACTAAGACACAATATCAAGAATAAGACACAATCTCAAGATAAGACACAATCTCAAGACTAAGACACAATCTCAAGACTAAGACACAATCTCAAGAATAAGACACAATCTCAAGATGAAGACACAATCTCAAGATAAGACACAATCTCAAGAATATGACACAATCTCAAGACCAAGACACAATCTCAAGACCAAGACACAATTTCAAGATAAAACACAATCTCAAGATAAGACGCAATCTCAAGATAAAACACAATCTCAAGATAAGACACAATCTCAAGATAAAACACAATCTCAAGAATAAGACACAATCTCAAGACTAAGACACAATCTCAAGACTAAGACACAATCTCAAGACCAAGACACAATCTCAAGATAAAACACAATCTCAAGACTAAAACACAATCTCAAGATTAAGACACAATCTCAAGAATAAGACCCAATCTCAAGATAAGACACAATCTCAAGACTAAGACACAATCTCAAGATAAAACACAATTTTTAAGACTAAGACACAGTCCAGAAATCTTGGGAAGATGAAGACGTCGTCACTAGACAGAGATTAGGTTAGAATAAAGGTGTTTTCCCATAAACAACATTCATCCCTTATCCTACAGGACGGGTGATAGAGATCTGATGGCTGGAAGAGCGAGCGCTGGGACCCCAGTGATCACTAGAACGTAGGTCTATGTTTCCCCTGTGTAAATGGAGTGTCAGTGCACATGCGTGACCACCGCCCCACTCACTGTCTACCGGACGGAGACCTCCGAGTTGCTCCATTGCCAGTCCTACCCTTAGTATAGCCGGGAAGGCGTACTCTGCAGTGAGAGGACAGGGAGCAGGGCTATGTCTCCATTTGGAGTGTCCGTACTGGACTTGGGAGACAGTTTTAGCTTCGTCCATTTTCTGGGCAGTGAATGGGGCAGTGGTCACTCCTGTGAACTATCGCTCCATTCACACAGGGGACTCGGGGACCTGCGTTCCTGTAAACGCTGGGGTCCTAGCGGTCGCACCTCCAGCCATCAGACATCACACAATTTTGTTTGTGGGAAAACACCTTTTAGATTTGGAGGGTTCATTCTTTTAGATTGTAAGCTCCTAGGAGCAGGGCTTAAGATTTGGTGGAACCCTTAGGAAATGGCGGGATCCTCTCTTTAGCGTTAGGCGTCCTGGTAATAATTGATTGTGAACTGTCGGAGAGGATTCCTTTCGTTACATTGTAATGTAGACGTGTCACATTGTATTGTATGATATAACCAGACTCTGCTTTATGTCCAGATGCAGTAGGCAGACGATCGATCTGATCCAGGGTGATCTCCGATCGCCACATATGGGGTCAGGAAGGAATTATTTTCCCCCTTAGAGACAGATCTCCGGGGGTTTTCTTCGCCTTCCTCTGGATCACTGGGTTGTGGCTCTTACCTCTGGACCTTACAATGAGAATTGTCCTTTGTGACAATCGCTGGACGGTCAGATTGACTGTCACCCGGAGTTTACACTCCCCAGGTCCTGAATTAAGAGCCACAACTCTCATCATTTAATAAAATAGAGAAAGTCATTCTTTTTATGACACTTCTGCTTATTGCTAAAAACCATCGTCTCTTGTGTCGTTATTCTTCGGGATTCTTCCATAACACGGGTGTAATATAATAGAGGAGGGGGCAGATTTATGTAGACCAGCGTGTCATAGACCAGTCTGAAACACAAGTGTCTCGGAGTAAAGCGCGGCCACGTTTCTAGAAGGTCCAGGTCTCGGAATAAATTTGGCTCATTTTGGTCTGTCTCAGAGTCAGGACAGAAAGCGAAGATTTACTCTACAATCTGCAGTATGTTCTGTGGTGAGAATTAGTAAATCTGTCAGACGTATGGCGGCCCCGGCCCTTTACAATTAACCCCGTCTAATGTTCAAAAGTAGTGAGACCAGAAAAGCTGCAGATTTTATCACAAATAGGGCGCGCCAACATTGCATCATCTCTACACCAGAAAGCGGACGTCATTCCACTGATAAATTCCCCAGGATCATTGGTAACCCCCATATTATAGGAACATCTGGATCAGAACCCGGCCAGTCCTCACCCCAACATCCACCACGTCCTGCAGTTTACAGTATTCAGCCAAGGATTGCCGCCTTTTTACCATAAAATACAGACCAGGGTAAATACGGGCGGTGGTTTTCAGGGGAGGCTTAACACAGAGTTTGATTTGAAGGCGGGAGCCCGAAGAAGAGCCACAGGGGCCAGGTTTGAGCAAAGCATTTTTCAGCAAAAAATGTCTAATATGTGTAACGTCCGCGGCTCATCGTTCCTACTTACCCCCCCCCCCCCCCCCCGGAGGCCGCGACCGCAAACTACCTAGTGCTGACCAACATCTCCTTCCTAGGAGACGCCAGTACTCACTGCCGCTGGTGGTCCCTTAGTGGTATCCTGTTCCCAGTGTTCCCGTGCCCTGCTACCTGTATCCTGTGTCCCGGGCTGCATTTGTTCCTGTGACCTAGTGTTGGAGTCGTGTTGTGCCGTCTGTTACCCCTGCTGTCGCTCACCACGTCTGGTGTCATCTGCCACGCCTGGTACCTCCTGCCACGTTTTGCATCACCTGCCGTCAAAGTACCATCTGTGCCTAAGCTGCTGTTCCTGTCTGGACTACTACAAGTACCTGTGCACTTAGACTTTGTATAAAGTTATTACACTGTTGTTTGGCCAGCTGCTACTCGGCTACGGCGGTGCGGCCTGGTGGGTCCACATACCCACAGATCGTGACAATTTGACTTCAACGTGTGTATATTTGTATTCATAAAACAGTTGTGTCTAACTGGAGATGTCTATGCTGGGGAATCTACACAATCTTCTCCTTTCTTTCTGGTTTATGGACAAAATCCGAAAGTTCCTCTACCAGTCCCAACGTTATCGGAGGTCCTCGCAGCTAATCTGTCCCGTGGTCACTGCCTACACATTTGGAAGAAGAGGAAAGAGGCGATTGTCAAAGCTGTAAGACGCCTGAAGACAAACGCAGACAAAAGACGCAAAGTTCCTGCGTAGCAACGACTGTTCTGCCAATGATGAACCTCCTGAGCTCAGCCGTGTCCTCCTCCGTGGCTTTATACCTGGAGTTGTGGCGGATTGGTGGCGGCTACAGACCAGAAATCCATTGCGGCTTCCCAGCGCAGGTTTGGCTATTGTAGTAATAGGAGTAATGTAAGGAGCTTGCGGCAGGTCACAAAGATTTGGAGTTTATTTCACTTTGCAGTCGGATCGCGGTTATTCCTCGATGCCTTTCCTGGTTAGAATAATATTACAGGTTATATGTACGAGATTACGGACGATCGGTCAATGAGCCAGGGATTTATTCTCATTGCCGTATTGGTTTCGGGAAGGAATTTCTCCCTAAGAGGAAGATTGACTGTTGCCTGATGGGGGTTTTCCTTCCTCTGGATCAACATTGAGGAATAATAGTCTGAACTGGATGGACGAATGTTGTTATTTTACCCTACAGACTACAATACTGTGACTCTCTGATACTACTGAATATTTCATGTTCTAAATAATAAATGATGATATTAGTGACGGAAATTCTGAGTGTTTGTGAGGCCGTTCTAATATCTCTAAGGAAATATGGATTTTAAAAGCCCAAGGATCTAATTTATTAATAAAGCAAATGAATGAGTCCCGGATCAGTGGAGATCTGGCCGGGCCCCGGAGCAGAGTAAAGACCTCCTGACAGATTTGGGGGGATTACTAGGACAATGTTATGGTTAGTGGATTAGTATGTGAAGCTACAATAGACTGAGAGGATTCCCAGCGAGTGACTGTCACCAGATAATGCCTGGACCTCGCTGCATCAGACATGGGGCTATAAAGAGGCTACCGGGCGGGGGCCACCTTTACCATCAAGCACCCCAATAACCTCAGTCCCTATGGACAGCATGGCCTGGTTACATGTCTCCCGGGAATCTCCCCAGTGGTCAGTCCACCCAATCAACAGATCTCCCCAGATTAGAAGGATCTCCTCCCACTTGCCTTATACTTGAAGCATGAAGAATCGACCGGACTTCTCTTCTCATGGATTTTTTTCACTTGACCTTATCCTTGTGAGCGGGAGTTCTCTTACCCCCCTTATCACACTGACTAATAGACTGTTCCTGTATTAGCCTCTTTCTCTCTAAAGCACCCCCTCCCCCCCCCATAAGGTGTAAGACAGATAAAGACGGGTCACACACACGATCACCACTTAGATGATGCTGAATATATTTTATATCTTACATGTTAATGGCGGCCACTGTCTTCTGGAATAGTCCGCTGGAAGAAACTCACGACATGTTCTATATTTAGGCGTTTTTCACGCATCACGCACCCATTGAAGTGAATGGGTGTGTGAAAATCATGCATGCCCCACGGAAGCACTAACGTGGGACAAGCGTTATTCGCGCAATAAGTAGTGCTTTTCTGTTTACAAACATCCAAACGGAGTGTCATAAAGATGGCGGCTGCGCGTCCATATGAGCAGCTCCTGTCAAGTGCCTTTTGCGCTCGTGTAAATCCGGCCTAAGGCTGATGGTCAATCACAATTTATTATATTTCTCTCAATCATCATTTTAGACGCCTTTTAGATGATTCTCCCAATTCCATCCTCATTTATATGTTGTTATTGTTTTATTTGACTATTGTTGTGCTTTTTCTTATATGACGTCATTTATTTTGAATGTTTTTTCACACACAGACCTTAGGCCAATCCTTTTACTCTCCCACCTTCTTATAATACATGATATTCTTCAGTTGGCTCTTTGCTTTACAGAATTGGCTGCTTACTATACAATGTTTTGTTGATAATGTTCCTGTCCCCCAGGATTGTAGCGTTCCTCCACCGCTTTCTCTTAAGTTCCCTGTGGATGTCCCTCGTCGGCTTCCGTAGTCTGTGTCCCAAGCGTTGGTCTGTGTTTCCCGTAGCCTCCTGCAGTCACTTTCTCCATCCCGCGGTGACGTCCTACACTCATTTTTAATCTCACCTACTGCTTATGTCTCATTTTGCATCATCATTTTGTTCTCCTGACCTCTGATATATGTTTGTTCTCCTGACCTCTGATATACGTTTGTTCTCCTGACCTCTGATATATGTTTGTTCTCCTGACCTCTGATATACGTTTGTTCTCCTGACCTCTGATATACGTTTGTTCTCCTGACCTCTGATATATGATTGTTCTCCTGACCTCTGATATATGTTTGTTCTCCTGACCTCTGATATACGTTTGTTCTCCTGACCTCTGATATATGTTTGTTCTCCTGACCTCTGATATACGTTTGTTCTCCTGACCTCTGATATATGTTTGTTCTCCTGACCTCTGATATATGTTTGTTCTCCTGACCTCTGATATACGTTTGTTCTCCTGACCTCTGATATACGTTTGTTCTCCTGACCTCTGATATATGTTTGTTCTCCTGACCTCTGATATATGTTTGTTCTCCTGACCTCTGATATACGTTTGTTCTCCTGACCTCTGATATACGTTTGTTCTCCTGACCTCTGATATACGTTTGTTCTCCTGACCTCTGATATACGTTTGTTCTCCTGACCTCTGATATATGTTTGTTCTCCTGACCTCTGATATACGTTTGTTCTCCTGACCTCTGATATACGTTTGTTCTCCTGACCTCTGATATATGTTTGTTCTCCTGACCTCTGATATACGTTTGTTCTCCTGACCTCTTATATATGTTTGTTCTCCTGACCTCTGATATATGTTTGTTCTCCTGACCTCTGATATACGTTTGTTCTCCTGACCTCTGATATATGTTTGTTCTCCTGACCTCTGATATACGTTTGTTCTCCTGACCTCTGATATATGTTTGTTCTCCTGACCTCTGATATACGTTTGTTCTCCTGACCTCTGATATATGTTTGTTCTCCTGACCTCTGATATACGTTTGTTCTCCTGACCTCTGATATATGTTTGTTCTCCTGACCTCTGATATATGTTTGTTCTCCTGACCTCTGATATATGTTTGTTCTCCTGACCTCTGATATACGTTTGTTCTCCTGACCTCTGATATATGTGTGTTCTCCTGACCTCTGATATATGTTGTTCTCCTGACCTCTGATATATGTTTGTTCTCCTGACCTCTGATATATGTTTGTTCTCCTGACCTCTGATATATGTGTGTTCTCCTGACCTCTGATATACGTTTGTTCTCCTGACCTCTGATATATGTTTGTTCTCCTGACCTCTGATATATGTTTGTTCTCCTGACCTCTGATATATGTGTGTTCTCCTGACCTCTGATATATGTTTGTTCTCCTGACCTCTGATATATGTTTGTTCTCCTGACCTCTGATATATGTTTGTTCTCCTGACCTCTGATATATGTTTGTTCTCCTGACCTCTGATATATGTTTGTTCTCCTGACCTCTGATATATGTCTGTTCTCCTGACCTCTGATATATGTTTGTTCTCCTGACCTCTGATATATGTTTGTTCTCCTGACCTCTGATATATGTCTGTTCTCCTGACCTCTGATATATGTTTGTTCTCCTGACCTCTGATATACGTTTGTTCTCCTGACCTCTGATATACGTTTGTTCTCCTGACCTCTGATATACGTTTGTTCTCCTGACCTCTGATATACGTTTGTTCTCCTGACCTCTGATATATGTTTGTTCTCCTGACCTCTGATATATGTTTGTTCTCCTGACCTCTGATATACGTTTGTTCTCCTGACCTCTGATATACGTTTGTTCTCCTGACCTCTGATATATGTTTGTTCTCCTGACCTCTGATATATGTTTGTTCTCCTGACCTCTGATATACGTTTGTTCTCCTGACCTCTGATATACGTTTGTTCTCCTGACCTCTGATATATGTTTGTTCTCCTGACCTCTGATATACGTTTGTTCTCCTGACCTCTGATATACGTTTGTTCTCCTGACCTCTGATATACGTTTGTTCTCCTGACCTCTGATATACGTTTGCTCTCCTGACCTCTGATATACGTTTGTTCTCCTGACCTCTGATATACGTTTGTTCTCCTGACCTCTGATATATGTTTGTTCTCCTGACCTCTGATATATGTTTGTTCTCCTGACCTCTGATATATGTTTGTTCTCCTGACTTCTGATATATGTTTGTTCTCCTGACCTCTGATATACGTTTGTTCTCCTGACCTCTGATATATGTTTGTTCTCCTGACCTCTGATATACGTGTGTTCTCCTGACCTCTGATATATGTTTGTTCTCCTGACTTCTGATATATGTTTGTTCTCCTGACCTCTGATATACGTTTGTTCTCCTGACCTCTGATATATGTTTGTTCTCCTGACCTCTGATATACGTGTGTTCTCCTGACCTCTGATATATGTGTGTTCTCCTGACCTCTGATATATGTTTGTTCTCCTGACCTCTGATATATGTTTGTTCTCCTGACCTCTGATATATGTGTGTTCTCCTGACCTCTGATATATGTTTGTTCTCCTGACCTCTGATATATGTTTGTTCTCCTGACCTCTGATATACGTTTGTTCTCCTGACCTCTGATATATGTTTGTTCTCCTGACCTCTGATATACGTTTGTTCTCCTGACCTCTGATATACGTTTGTTCTCCTGACCTCTGATATATGTTTGTTCTCCTGACCTCTGATATACGTTTGTTCTCCTGACCTCTGATATACGTTTGTTCTCCTGACCTCTGATATACGTTTGTTCTCCTGACCTCTGATATACGTTTGTTCTCCTGACCTCTGATATACGTTTGTTCTCCTGACCTCTGATATATGTTTGTTCTCCTGACCTCTGATATACGTTTGTTCTCCTGACCTCTGATATACGTTTGTTCTCCTGACCTCTGATATATGTTTGTTCTCCTGACCTCTGATATACGTTTGTTCTCCTGACCTCTGATATACGTTTGTTCTCCTGACCTCTGATATACGTTTGTTCTCCTGACCTCTGATATACGTTTGTTCTCCTGACCTCTGATATACGTTTGTTCTCCTGACCTCTGATATATGATTGTTCTCCTGACCTCTGATATATGTTTGTTCTCCTGACCTCTGATATATGTGTGTTCTCCTGACCTCTGATATATGTTTGTTCTCCTGACCTCTGATATATGTTTGTTCTCCTGACCTCTGATATACGTTTGTTCTCCTGACCTCTGATATACGTTTGTTCTCCTGACCTCTGATATATGTTTGTTCTCCTGACCTCTGATATATGTTTGTTCTCCTGACCTCTGATATATGTTTGTTCTCCTGACCTCTGATATACGTTTGTTCTCCTGACCTCTGATATACGTTTGTTCTCCTGACCTCTGATATATGTTTGTTCTCCTGACCTCTGATATACGTTTGTTCTCCTGACCTCTGATATATGTCTGTTCTCCTGACCTCTGATATATGTTTGTTCTCCTGACCTCTGATATACGTTTGTTCTCCTGACCTCTGATATATGTGTGTTCTCCTGACCTCTGATATACGTTTGTTCTCCTGACCTCTGATATACGTTTGTTCTCCTGACCTCTGATATACGTTTGTTCTCCTGACCTCTGATATACGTTTGTTCTCCTGACCTCTGATATACGTGTGTTCTCCTGACCTCTGATATACGTTTGTTCTCCTGACCTCTGATATATGTTTGTTCTCCTGACCTCTGATATACGTTTGTTCTCCTGACCTCTGATATACGTTTGTTCTCCTGACCTCTGATATACGTTTGTTCTCCTGACCTCTGATATACGTTTGTTCTCCTGACCTCTGATATATGTTTGTTCTCCTGACCTCTGATATATGTTTGTTCTCCTGACCTCTGATATATGTTTGTTCTCCTGACCTCTGATATATGTTTGTTCTCCTGACCTCTGATATATGTTTGTTCTCCTGACCTCTGATATATGTCTGTTCTCCTGACCTCTGATATATGTTTGTTCTCCTGACCTCTGATATACGTTTGTTCTCCTGACCTCTGATATACGTTTGTTCTCCTGACCTCTGATATATGTTTGTTCTCCTGACCTCTGATATATGTTTGTTCTCCTGACCTCTGATATATGTTTGTTCTCCTGACCTCTGATATATGTTTGTTCTCCTGACCTCTGATATACGTTTGTTCTCCTGACCTCTGATATATGTTTGCTCTCCTGACCTCTGATATATGTTTGTTCTCCTGACCTCTGATATATGTTTGTTCTCCTGACCTCTGATATACGTTTGTTCTCCTGACCTCTGATATATGTTTGTTCTCCTGACCTCTGATATACGTTTGTTCTCCTGACCTCTGATATATGTTTGTTCTCCTGACCTCTGATATATGTTTGTTCTCCTGACCTCTGATATATGTTTGTTCTCCTGACCTCTGATATACGTTTGTTCTCCTGACCTCTGATATATGTTTGTTCTCCTGACCTCTGATATACGTTTGTTCTCCTGACCTCTGATATACGTTTGTTCTCCTGACCTCTGATATATGTCTGTTCTCCTGACCTCTGATATACGTTTGTTCTCCTGACCTCTGATATATGTCTGTTCTCCTGACCTCTGATATACGTTTGTTCTCCTGACCTCTGATATATGTTTGTTCTCCTGACCTCTGATATATGTTTGTTCTCCTGACCTCTGATATATGTCTGTTCTCCTGACCTCTGATATACGTTTGTTCTCCTGACCTCTGATATATGTTTGTTCTCCTGACTTCTGATATATGTTTGTTCTCCTGACCTCTGATATATGTTTGTTCTCCTGACCTCTGATATACGTTTGTTCTCCTGACCTCTGATATATGTTTGTTCTCCTGACCTCTGATATATGTTTGTTCTCCTGACCTCTGATATACGTTTGTTCTCCTGACCTCTGATATATGTTTGTTCTCCTGACCTCTGATATACGTTTGTTCTCCTGACCTCTGATATATGTTTGTTCTCCTGACCTCTGATATATGTTTGTTCTCCTGACCTCTGATATATGTTTGTTCTCCTGACCTCTGATATATGTGTGTTCTCCTGACCTCTGATATATGTTTGCTCTCCTGACCTCTGATATATGTGTGTTCTCCTGACCTCTGATATATGTGTGTTCTCCTGACCTCTGATATATGTGTGTTCTCCTGACCTCTGATATACGTTTGTTCTCCTGACCTCTGATATATGTTTGTTCTCCTGACCTCTGATATGTTTGTTCTCCTGACCTCTGATATACGTTTGTTCTCCTGACCTCTGATATATGTGTGTTCTCCTGACCTCTGATATATGTTTGTTCTCCTGACCTCTGATATATGTTTGTTCTCCTGACCTCTGATATATGTGTGTTCTCCTGACCTCTGATATATGTTTGTTCTCCTGACCTCTGATATATGTTTGTTCTCCTGACCTCTGATATATGTTTGTTCTCCTGACCTCTGATATATGTGTGTTCTCCTGACCTCTGATATATGTTTGTTCTCCTGACCTCTGATATATGTTTGTTCTCCTGACCTCTGATATATGTTTGTTCTCCTGACCTCTGATATACGTTTGTTCTCCTGACCTCTGATATATGTTTGTTCTCCTGACCTCTGATATATGTCTTTTCTCCTGACCTCTGATATATGTGTGTTCTCCTGACCTCTGATATATGTTTGTTCTCCTGACCTCTGATATACGTTTGTTCTCCTGACCTCTGATATATGTTTGTTCTCCTGACCTCTGATATACGTTTGTTCTCCTGACCTCTGATATATGTTTGTTCTCCTGACCTCTGATATACGTTTGTTCTCCTGACCTCTGATATATGTGTGTTCTCCTGACCTCTGATATACGTTTGTTCTCCTGACCTCTGATATATGTTTGTTCTCCTGACCTCTGATATACGTTTGTTCTCCTGACCTCTGATATATGTTTGTTCTCCTGACCTCTGATATATGTTTGTTCTCCTGACTTCTGATATATGTTTGTTCTCCTGACCTCTGATATATGTGTGTTCTCCTGACCTCTGATATACGTTTGTTCTCCTGACCTCTGATATATGTTTGTTCTCCTGACCTCTGATATATGTTTGTTCTCCTGACCTCTGATATATGTTTGTTCTCCTGACCTCTGATATATGTTTGTTCTCCTGACCTCTGATATATGTTTGTTCTCCTGACCTCTGATATTTGTTTGTTCTCCTGACCTCTGATATACGTTTGTTCTCCTGACCTCTGATATATGTTTGTTCTCCTGACCTCTGATATATGTTTGTTCTCCTGACCTCTGATATATGTTTGTTCTCCTGACCTCTGATATACGTTTGTTCTCCTGACCTCTGATATATGTTTGTTCTCCTGACCTCTGATATATGTTTGTTCTCCTGACCTCTGATATACGTTTGTTCTCCTGACCTCTGATATACGTTTGTTCTCCTGACCTCTGATATATGTTTGTTCTCCTGACCTCTGATATATGTTTGTTCTCCTGACCTCTGATATACGTTTGTTCTCCTGACCTCTGATATATGTGTGTTCTCCTGACCTCTGATATATGTGTGTTCTCCTGACCTCTGATATACGTTTGTTCTCCTGACCTCTGATATACGTTTGTTCTCCTGACCTCTGATATATGTTTGTTCTCCTGACCTCTGATATACGTTTGTTCTCCTGACCTCTGATATACGTTTGTTCTCCTGACCTCTGATATATGTTTGTTCTCCTGACCTCTGATATATGTTTGTTCTCCTGACCTCTGATATATGTTTGTTCTCCTGACCTCTGATATACGTTTGTTCTCCTGACCTCTGATATACGTTTGTTCTCCTGACCTCTGATATATGTTTGTTCTCCTGACCTCTGATATACGTTTGTTCTCCTGACCTCTGATATATGTCTGTTCTCCTGACCTCTGATATATGTTTGTTCTCCTGACCTCTGATATATGTGTGTTCTCCTGACCTCTGATATATGTGTGTTCTCCTGACCTCTGATATACGTTTGTTCTCCTGACCTCTGATATACGTTTGTTCTCCTGACCTCTGATATATGTTTGTTCTCCTGACCTCTGATATATGTTTGTTCTCCTGACCTCTGATATATGTTTGTTCTCCTGACCTCTGATATACGTTTGTTCTCCTGACCTCTGATATACGTTTGTTCTCCTGACCTCTGATATATGTTTGTTCTCCTGACCTCTGATATATGATTGTTCTCCTGACCTCTGATATATGTGTGTTCTCCTGACCTCTGATATACGTTTGTTCTCCTGACCTCTGATATATGTTTGTTCTCCTGACTTCTGATATATGTGTGTTCTCCTGACCTCTGATATACGTTTGTTCTCCTGACCTCTGATATATGTTTGTTCTCCTGACCTCTGATATATGTTTGTTCTCCTGACCTCTGATATACGTTTGTTCTCCTGACCTCTGATATATGTTTGTTCTCCTGACCTCTGATATATGTTTGTTCTCCTGACCTCTGATATACGTTTGTTCTCCTGACCTCTGATATATGTTTGTTCTCCTGACCTCTGATATACGTTTGTTCTCCTGACCTCTGATATATGTTTGTTCTCCTGACCTCTGATATATGTTTGTTCTCCTGACCTCTGATATACGTTTGTTCTCCTGACCTCTGATATATGTTTGTTCTCCTGACCTCTGATATATGTTTGTTCTCCTGACCTCTGATATATGTTTGTTCTCCTGACCTCTGATATACGTTTGTTCTCCTGACCTCTGATATATGTTTGTTCTCCTGACCTCTGATATATGTTTGTTCTCCTGACCTCTGATATATGTTTGTTCTCCTGACCTCTGATATACGTTTGTTCTCCTGACCTCTGATATACGTTTGTTCTCCTGACCTCTGATATATGTTTGTTCTCCTGACCTCTGATATACGTTTGTTCTCCTGACCTCTGATATATGTTTGTTCTCCTGACCTCTGATATACGTTTGTTCTCCTGACCTCTGATATATGTTTGTTCTCCTGACCTCTGATATACGTTTGTTCTCCTGACCTCTGATATATGTTTGTTCTCCTGACCTCTGATATACGTTTGTTCTCCTGACCTCTGATATATGTTTGTTCTCCTGACCTCTGATATACGTTTGTTCTCCTGACCTCTGATATATGTTTGTTCTCCTGACCTCTGATATATGTTTGTTCTCCTGACCTCTGATATATGTTTGTTCTCCTGACCTCTGATATATGTTTGTTCTCCTGACCTCTGATATATGTTTGTTCTCCTGACCTCTGATATACGTTTGTTCTCCTGACCTCTGATATATGTTTGTTCTCCTGACCTCTGATATATGTTTGTTCTCCTGACCTCTGATATATGTTTGTTCTCCTGACCTCTGATATATGTTTGTTCTCCTGACCTCTGATATACGTTTGTTCTCCTGACCTCTGATATATGTTTGTTCTCCTGACCTCTGATATATGTTTGTTCTCCTGACCTCTGATATACGTTTGTTCTCCTGACCTCTGATATACGTTTGTTCTCCTGACCTCTGATATATGTTTGTTCTCCTGACCTCTGATATATGTTTGTTCTCCTGACCTCTGATATACGTGTGTTCTCCTGACCTCTGATATATGTTTGTTCTCCTGACCTCTGATATATGTTTGTTCTCCTGACCTCTGATATATGTTTGTTCTCCTGACCTCTGATATATGTTTGTTCTCCTGACCTCTGATATACGTTTGTTCTCCTGACCTCTGATATACGTTTGTTCTCCTGACCTCTGATATACGTTTGTTCTCCTGACCTCTGATATACGTTTGTTCTCCTGACCTCTGATATACGTTTGTTCTCCTGACCTCTGATATATGTGTGTTCTCCTGACCTCTGATATATGTTTGTTCTCCTGACCTCTGATATATGTTTGTTCTCCTGACCTCTGATATATGTTTGTTCTCCTGACCTCTGATATACGTTTGTTCTCCTGACCTCTGATATACGTTTGTTCTCCTGACCTCTGATATACGTTTGTTCTCCTGACCTCTGATATATGTTTGTTCTCCTGACCTCTGATATATGTTTGTTCTCCTGACCTCTGATATACGTTTGTTCTCCTGACCTCTGATATACGTTTGTTCTCCTGACCTCTGATATACGTTTGTTCTCCTGACCTCTGATATATGTTTGTTCTCCTGACCTCTGATATATGTTTGTTCTCCTGACCTCTGATATATGTCTGTTCTCCTGACCTCTGATATATGTTTGTTCTCCTGACCTCTGATATACGTTTGTTCTCCTGACCTCTGATATATGTTTGTTCTCCTGACCTCTGATATATGTCTGTTCTCCTGACCTCTGATATATGTTTGTTCTCCTGACCTCTGATATACGTTTGTTCTCCTGACCTCTGATATATGTTTGTTCTCCTGACCTCTGATATATGTGTGTTCTCCTGACCTCTGATATATGTTTGTTCTCCTGACCTCTGATATATGTTTGTTCTCCTGACTTCTGATATATGTTTGTTCTCCTGACCTCTGATATACGTTTGTTCTCCTGACCTCTGATATATGTTTGTTCTCCTGACCTCTGATATATGTTTGTTCTCCTGACCTCTGATATATGTTTGTTCTCCTGACCTCTGATATATGTTTGTTCTCCTGACCTCTGATATACGTGTGTTCTCCTGACCTCTGATATATGTTTGTTCTCCTGACCTCTGATATATGTTTGTTCTCCTGACCTCTGATATACGTTTGACCCGTATTTATCATTTGTTTTAGACATTTATGGCCATGATCATTGGATGTACCTTTTAAAATCTGTATACCCCGTAATTAATTGACGTATTTTGCGTTCCACATGATGCTTTACTTTCCACCATTACGGTAACCCCAGCTCCTTTTGCATGAGCTTGACCCCACACGACCTCATGGTGCACTTTGTGTTTGGCGGTTTTTCTAGAGGGTTTTACATAATACCTCACTGACTGTATAGGACGCTTGTTTTATTACTCTGTTCACTTGGCCTGATGAAGACATTGAAACGTTCAGCCTTATTGATACATAAATATAATTGTTTTACCATAAACACTTTTACTTTTGGCTTCTTCCTACAAATATCAGCAGCGCCTCTCATGGTCCACTAACTTTACTCCACTTTGCAGATAGCTTCTGATGACAGCTCCGAAGTAGATGTGAACAGATCCTAAGACCAATGTTTGGGAGGTTCTCACATTGAAGTTTCGCTGTACTTTACGCCTCATTCACACAGTAATTTGGCCCCTTTTTTCGTGTCTATCTTCTGGCGGCCATTCCTGTTATTTCAGGTGATCATAGCCGCAGCCTGGTTAGCAGTGGCGTAACTACCGCTATAGCAGCCATAGCGCCTGCTAAGGGGCCCGTGGCATGAGGGGGCCCGTGTTGCCCGCCGGCACGGCCCCCACCGTGGCCGGAGGCTCCGCTAGCTGCCGCTATGGCTGCTACAGCGGGACGCCACTGAACACTACGGCATAGCAGGGAGGTATCTCCCCGCTCTGCCATTAAACAAAAGACATGTATCCCCCTCTCCACAAGATCTCCACAGGACATGTATCCCCTCTCCACAGGATATACACAGGACAGGGGATACATGTGTGATCGCTGGCATTGATAGGGAGAACGGGGGACTGAAAGTCCCCTGAAGTTCTCCATCACAAACCTCTGACTTCCGGGGTCTGTCTCGGCAGCTCCGGAGAAATGAATGGAGCGCCGGTCGCGCTTGTGCGCATGCGTGTCCAGCACTCCTTTCACTTTTAAGCTGCGCAGACGCCGGAAGTCAGAGGTTTGTCATGGAGAACTTGGGGGACTTTCGGTCCCCCATTCTCCCTATCGCTGCCAGCGATCACACATGTATCCCCTGTCCTGTGAAGATCCTGTGGAGAGGGGATACATGTCTTTTGTCTTTTCACACTGTAGGTCGCATTTTTGGGGGGGGGGGGTTGGGGACGCTGTATGGCGTTCCCTACAGGGAGGGCTGTAAGGCGTTCCCTACAGGGGGGGCTGTATGGTGCTATCTACAGGGGGGTCTGTATGGTGTTATCTACAGGGGGGTCTGTATGGTGCTATCTACAGGGGGGTCTGTATGGTGTTATCTACAGGGGGGTCTGTATGGTGTTATCTACAGGGGGGTCTGTATGGTGCTATCTACAGAGGGGTCTGTATGGCGCTATCTACAGGGGGGTCTGTATGGTGTTATCTACAGGGGGGTCTGTATGGCGCTATCTACAGAGGGGGCTGAATAGCGTTCCCTACAGGGGGGGGCTGTAAGGCGTTCCCTACAGGGGGGGGCTGTATGGCGTTCCCTACAGGGGGGCTGTATGGCGTTCCCTACAGGGGGGGGGCTGTATGGCGTTCCCTACAGGGGGGGGGCTGTATGGCGTTCCCTACAGGGGGGGCTGTATGGCGTTCCCTACAGGGGGGGCTGTATGGCGTTCCCTACAGGGGGGGCTGTATGGCGTTCCCTACAGACCCTCCTGTAGGAAACGCCATACAGCCCCCCTGTAGATAACGCCATAGAGTCCCCCCTGTAGATAACGCCATACAGCCCCCCCCTGTAGGGAATTCCATACAGCCCCCTCTGTAGATAACGCCATACAGCCCCCTCTGTAGATAGCGCCATACAGCCCCCCTGTAGATAGCGCCATACAGCCCCCTCTGTAGATAGCGCCATACAGTCCCCCCTGTAGATAGCGCCATACAGTCCCCCCTGTAGATAGCGCCATACAGCCCCCTCTGTAGATAGCGCCATACAGCCCCCCTGTAGATAGCGCCATACAGCCCCCTCTGTAGATGGCGCCATACAGCCCCCTCTGTAGATGGCGCCATACAGCCCCCTCTGTAGATGGCGCCATACAGCCCCCTCTGTAGATGGCGCCATACAGCCCCCTCTGTAGATAGCGCCATACAGCCCCCTCTGTAGATAACGCCATACAGCCCCCTCTGTAGATAACGCCATACAGCCCCCTCTGTAGATAACGCCATACAGCCCCCACTGTAGATAGCGCCATACAGACCCCTCTGTAGATAGCGCCATACAGCCCCCTCTGTAGATAACGCCATACAGCCCCCTTTGTAGATATCTACAGGGGGGGCTGTAAAAAAGGCACTATCTACAAGGGGGGGTTGTGTGACACCCAGGGGAGGGGGGGCCCCAGTCAAAACTTTGCTATGGGGCCCAGTCTTTCCTAGTAACGCCCCTGCAGGTTAGGACTGTTGTAGTGATATTCCAGGGTCACGGATAGTAAGGCTGGGTTCAGACACCATATTTACAGACGTAATTCGGGCATTTTAGCCCCGAATTACGTCCGAAAATACGGCTCCAAAGCGGCAGCAAGCATCTGCTCATTCATTTGAATGGGTTTTACGATGTTCTGTGCCGACGGTCATTTTTTTTACGCGCCACTGTCAAAAGACGGCGCGTAAAAAAGACGCGTGGAAAAACTGCTCCAATTACGTCCGTAATGGACGCAGCGAAAAACGCCTGCACATGCCTTTACGGCTGAAATTCCGGAGCTGTTTTCTCCTGAAAACAGCTCTGGAATTTCAGCCGTATCGGACTGCCGTGTGAACATACCCTTAGAGGAGACTGAACACAATCTCCATCAGTGGTCGCTCTGCACGTATTATAACATTTCATCAACTGTGTTAGTGGTCGCCCCGGGCCGTGTCTATATCAGCTCTCGTGTGGTTGTGTGGATATCGTACTTGTCTCTTCATGGTCACCTGTGTTAGTGGTTGCCCCGGCCGTGTCTATACCCGCTCTCGTCTGGTTGTGTGGACATTGTACTTGTCTCTTCATGGTCACTTGTGTTAGTGGTCGCTCCGGGCGTGTCTATATCCGCTCTCGTCTGGTTGTGTGGACATCGTACTTGTCTCTTCATGGTCACCTGTGTTAGTGGTTGCCCCGGCCGTGTCTATACCCGCTCTCGTCTGGTTGTGTGGACATTGTACTTGTCTCTTCATGGTCACTTGTGTTAGTGGTCGCTCCGGGCGTGTCTATATCCGCTCTCGTCTGGTTGTGTGGACATTGTACTTGTCTCTTCATGGTCACTTGTGTTAGTGGTCGCTCCGGGCCATGTCTATATCCGCTCTCGTCTGGTTGTGTGGACATCGTACTTGTCTCTTCATGGTCATCTGTGTTAGTGGTCGCTCCGGCCCGGGTCTATATCCACTCTCGTCTGGTTGTGTAGACATCGTACTTGTCTCTTCACGGTAACCTGTGTCAGTGGTCATTTTGGGCTGTCTCTATATTCACTCTCGTCTGGTTGTGTGGACATCAGTCTTGTCTTTTCATGGTCACCTGTGTTAGTGGTCGCTCCGGGCCGTGTCTATACCCACTCATCTGGTTGTGTGGACATCGTTCTTGTCACTTCATGGTCACCTGTGTTAGTGGTCGCTCCGGTCCGTGTCTATACCCGCTCTCATCTGGCTATGTAGACATCGTACTTGTCTCTTCATGGTCACCTGTGTTAGTGGTCGCTCCGGGCCGTGTCTATACCCACTCATCTGGTTGTGTGGACATCGTTCTTGTCTCTTCGTGGTCACCTGTGTTAGTGCTCGCTCCAGGACGTATCTATACCCGCTCTCATCTGGCTATGTAGACATCGTACTTGTCTCTTCATGGTCACCTGTGTTAGTGGTTGCTCTGGGCCGTGTCTATATCCACTCTCGTCTGGTTGTGTGGACATCGTACTTGTCTCTTCATGGTCACCTGTGTTAGTGGTCGCTCCGGGCCGTGTCTATACCCACTCATCTGGTTGTGTGGACATCGTTCTTGTCTCTTCGTGGTCACCTGTGTTAGTGCTCGCTCCAGGACGTATCTATACCCGCTCTCATCTGGCTATGTAGACATCGTACTTGTCTCTTCATGGTCACCTGTGTTAGTGGTCGCTCCGGTCCGTGTCTATATCCACTCTCGTCTGGTTGTGTGGACATCGACTTGTCTGTTCATGGTCCACCTGTGTTAGTGGTTGCTCTGGGTCGTGTCTATATCCGCTCTCGTCTGATTGTGTGGACATTGTATTTGTCTCTTCATGGTCACCTGTGTTAGTGGTCGCTCCGGGCCGTGTCTATATCCGCTCTCGTCTGGTTGTGTGGGCATCGTACTTGTCTTTTCATGGTCACCTGTGTTAAAGGTCGCTCCGGGCCATGTCTATACCCACTCTCATCTGGTTGTGTGGACGTCGTTTTTGTCTCTTCATGGTCACCTGTGTTAGTGGTCGCTCCGTGCCGTGTCTATATACGCTCTCGTCTGGTTGTGTGGACATCGTACTTGTCACTTCATGGTCACCTGTGTTAGTGATCGCCCTGGGCCGTGTCTGTATCTACATTCACATTACACATATACAGCTCTACTACATGCGCATTACAAATATACAGCTCTGCTACATGCACATTACACATACACAGCTCAGCTACATGCACATTACACACATACAGCTCTGCTACATGCACATTACACACATACAGCTCTGCTACATGCACATTACACACATATAGCTCTACAACATGCACATTACACATATACAGCTCTACTACATGCACATTACACATATACAGCACTACTACAACAGTGCAGAAATGTTTGAATAGTGAGAAGCTGAAGACATCTGAGCGGAAAACTGTAGAAATGGGCTGTGGCCGGGAGAAGTCATCATAGAGGTCTGAACCGGATGGAGAAGAAAAGAGAAAAAGAACAACTAGAATCTGAGACATCACCAGTGACTCACTTAATATAAATGTTTATTCTGCCTTTCCATTGCTACTGTCTGAACTACTACAGGTACCCTTGTGCTTGGACTGTATATACATTGACTTGGTACACTGTTTGGCCAGCTGCTATCCTGCTATGGCGGTACAGCCCAGTGGGTCCACATACCCACAGATTGTGACACTAAGCTTTGTTCTGGTGCTGTATATATGTATAGAGCTTGTTTCTGGTGCTGTATATATGTATAGAGCTTGGTTGTGGTGCTGTATATATGTATAGAGCTTTGTTGTGGTGCTGTATATATGTACTGAGCTTGGTTCTGGTGCTGTTTATATGTACTGAGCTTTGTTCTGGTGCTGTATTTATGTACTGAGCTTGTTCTGGTGATGTATATATGTACTCTGCTTGGTTCTAGTATTGTATATATGTACTGAGCTTTGTTCTGGTGCTGTATATATATATATATATATATATATATATATATGTATATACACACACCGGTACCCTTGTGCTTGGACTGTATATACATTGACTTGGTCCACATACCCACAGATTTTGACACTGAGCTTGGTTCTGGTGCTGTATATATGTATAGAGCTTGGTTCTGGTGCGGCATATATGTACTGATCTTGGTTCTGGTGCTGTATATATGTATTGAGCTTGGTTCTGGTGCGGCATATATGTACTGATCTTGGTTCTGGTGCGGCATATATGTACTGATCTTGGTTCTGGTACTGTATATATATACTGAGCTTTGTTCTGGTGCTGTTTATATATATATACTGAGCTTTGTTCTGGTGCTGTATTTATGTACTGAGCTCGTTCTGGTGATGTATATATGTACTCTGCTTTGCTCTGGTGCTGTATATATGTACCGATCTTTGTTCTGGTGCTGTATACACTACCGGTCAAAAGTTTAGGATCACTTAGAAATGTCCTTATTTTTGCAAGAAAAGCACAGTTTTTTTCAATGAAGATAACATGAAATTAATCAGAAATCCACTCTATACATTGTTAATGTGATAAATGACTATTCTAGCTGCAAACGTCTGGTGTTTAATGCAATATCTACATCTGCCTGTGTAAACGTTTAAAAAAAAAAATTATTTAGCAAAATTTATCATGAAAAAATGTAGGGCAAAGATTGACAAAGAATCCAGATACAGGCATTGGCAGGCAAATCCGGATTGCACGCGATAGCTTGCGGAGTATAGACATGCAATTAGCACCTAGATACGAGTGCCCAACATGTACAAACACCCCACACATTTAGTCCTGCCACGCGTGCTGACAAATATTCTAATGGATTTGCCTGCCACAGATATAACAGACACACTTCCCAATGCGTTTCTGCACCACATAGGGGAGCGTCCTCAGGGGTATATTTTGTCTAGTTATCTTTATTAATGAAAGGCCGGTCAGCATGTATTATGCTGTTCGTTTAAATTTCGGCGCGCATGAGACATCTAATATCGGTCCCAATGCGCGCTGGGGAAATGCTGAAATCTTATACACATCAAACCCCACCTCCCCAGCCACGAGCATGGTCGAGCCACACCAATAGGATGTTGAGACATCAGAACAGACGCCCATCCAACCGGCCGGCCCCCTGGTAACCACCTGGCCAACAGGATCAATGCATACTGCATCGTTGGTAACTGGGGGGGGAGCCAAAGGCGGCCGAACACACCAAACCGATACAGCACCGACCCGAGCGCTGTGCTACAGCAGAAGGCAGGACTCAAAGGGTGACAACCAAAAACTCACAAACAGAACCAACACACAAGCACATAGACCACCGCATCTACATACCAGAACAGAAGACACAGCAGCAGTACCGCAACACGATGTCCCAGGAAACCCCAAATAGACAGAGGCCATATAGACGGAGCATCCCAGGCCGACAATACAAGCTCTGTGGCTTGAAAAAACAAGTGGTTTGTAGATCAAGTGGAGTTCCAAAAACCGGAGTTGAAAAGAGGAGTTGAAGCCCCAGTAAGTACTCTTCTTCTTCTACTTCTTTTTCTTTTTGATTAACACCTGTTCGCTGTTTTTTCTGTAACTTGGATAATGGATAGAAAGATTGGAGGTTTTCTTCAGTGCACAGTTTGCCATATGTATACACGACTGGAGCCGGAGTTCCAGGGTGAATATCTCTGTGGCAGATGTGAGCATGTTGTTCACCTGGAAGCTCGTATTAGAGATCTGGAGGAGCAGAATGCAACACTGAGGAGGATAGACAATTTTGAGCGGAGCTTGCTGCTCACAGAGCATGCAGTTAGTGGGTTACAACTGGAGGGTGAAGACATGGGTGAGCAGGATCAGGTAAGTAGCTGGGTTAATGTAGTTAGGGGCAGTAGAAAGGGGTCAAAGACAAGGAAGGCCGATCCGGTTTCTGACATTCCAGGCAAAATTGCCAGGTTGGGTGATGATGCGAGGGTGTCAGTCTCAGAAATGGCAGCCCTAGTGGATACTGATCTCTCTAACAGCCGGGAGAACAGCCCAGCTAGTAGTCGGTGGGATGGTAATGCAGGCAAGCCAAGACAATTAATAGTCGTAGGGGATTCTATAATCAGGAAGACGGATAGAATAATTTGTCGCCAAGACCACCTCAACCGAATGGTTTGCGGTCTCCCTGGTGCCAGGGTTCGGCATGTGGTGGAACGGGTGGACAAATTGCTGGGAGGGGCTGGTGATGATCCAGCTGTCGTGGTCCATGTCGGTACCAACGACAGAATAAATGGTAGGTGGAGGAGCCTTAAAGGAACAGTGTCATCACAAATAATTTTTTTATATGTTAAAGATGTTAGTGCTTTAATAAAAACGTTTATTTTCATTTGTGTGTTTGTGTTTTACTGTTTCTTATTTTTACACTTTTTCTTCCCTATGGGGGCTGCCATTTTTTGTTCCATTTCTGTGTGTGTCGATTAACGACACACACAGACATGGAATACGGCAGCCACAGTCCCATAGGGACTGCGAACGGCTCCCGTCCCATTGACTGCCGTGTACGGCGTCTGTGTGGGAACTGCGCATGCGCCGCTCCCACACAGTCCTATTCGAAATTGGCGCCGTCCGGCGACATTTTCCTGTGGACCGGAAGTCGCGGCCGGACAGTAATATTACTACTTCCGGTCGCGGCTTCCGGACTTGTGCACATGGAACAGCGGCAGCAAAGGGAGCGAACGGGCCGGAGGGAGCCGCGGCGGCAGGAGCAGGTAAGAGATTTCAATGTATGTTAGTGTTTGTGTGTGTTTACTACTGTATGTAAACCTACTACACTGTGGGTTACCTCAAAAAATGGCGACACACAGTGTAGGAGGTTAAACCTTTCAAACCCCTCGTTTATCCCGGCACTAGCCAGGATAAAGGAGGGGGGGATGCTGAGAGCTCACTAGAGCGAGGGCTTTTAACCCAATGTTGCAATGCTGCAATTTTGGGAACTAGCTCCATCTAGTGACCAAAAATGGGTAGTATTATAAATTAGAAAAAATTTATAATATTTCCTGACTCGCGAAAAAAATAAAAAAAATTTGAACAATGTTTAATCACCCACACACTAAATGTTTAATTTTTAAAAAAAAAACATGTTTTTCTGGCAACACATTCCCTTTAAGAATAATTTTAAAGAACTAGGCTACAAGCTGAAGGGAAGGACCTCCAAGGTTGTATTCTCAGGAATACTGCCTGTGCCATGCGCATCACAGGAAAGACAGCGGGACCTCAGGGAGTTAAATGCATGGCTGAAGTCTTGGTGTAGAGGAGAAGGATTTGGGTTCCTAGAGCACTGGGCTGACTTTTCATTGGGGTACAAACTGTATTCTGCAGATGATTTGCACCTAAATGGAAGGGGGTCCGCTGTGATGGGGGAGAGAATTCTAGCTGGGGTGGCGGAGTATTTAAACTAGGGCTGAGGAGGGAGGTCAATGTAGGAAATAAAGGGGTAGCCAGGTTAGAGAGGGGTCAGACTATATTGGTGGGGGGGAGAAACAGAATGTGGGGAGAGGACTAGACAACAAGATAAGGAGATCCTTTCGTTACAAAACATCAGTGTAAATAAAAAGGCCCGATTAATGTCAAATCACATTTCTGATAATAAAAGTGAAAAACTGACAGGCAAGTTAAAGTGTTCACAAATGCCAGAAGTCTAGCAAGCAAAATGGGGGAGCTGGAGGCCTTGATACTGGAAGAAAATATAGATATAGTTGGTGTTGCTGAAACATGGCTGGACTCTTCACATGACTGGGCTGTAAATCTACAGGGTTTTACACTTTTTCGGAAAGACAGGACAAATAGGAAAGGCGGTGGTGTATGTCTGTATGTGAGAAGTGATATGAAGGCGGTGGTTTATGTCTGTATGTAAGAAGTGATATGAAGGCGGTGGTGTATGTCTGTATGTGAGAAATGATATGAAGGCGGTGGTGTATGTCTGTCTGTATGTGAAGTGATATGAAGGCGGTGGTGTATGTCTGTATGTGAGAAGTGATATGAAGGCGAGTGTGAAAGAGACAATAGTGGGTGAATACTGTGAGGAGGTTGAAACCTTGTGGGTGGAACTAGAAAGGGAGGTAAACACTGAAAAAATTACTTTTGGTGTAATCTATAGACCCCCCAATATAACTGAGGAGATGGAATGTCAGCTATATAAACAGATGGAGCGGGCTGCACAGGCGGGTACTGTAGTGATAATGGGAGATTTTAATTTCCGGGATATTAATTGGTGTCATGGTTCAGCTTCAACTGCAAAGGGGAGACATTTCCTCAACCTGTTGCAGGAAAATTTTATGGGCCAGTTTGTGGAAGACCCGACTAGAGGTGAAGCTCTGTTGGATCTGGTCATTTCTAATAATGCAGAGCTTGTTGGGAGTGTCAATGTTCGTGAAAACCTCGGTAACAGTGATCATAATATAGTTACATTTTACCTATACTGTAAAAAACAAACGCAGGCTGGGAGGGCAAAAACACTTAATTTTAAGAAAGCCAATTTCCCCAGGATGAGGCGGCAATTCAGGATATGGACTGGGAAGACATTCCATGTACAATGAACGACCCTACGCGTTTCAGATACTCATCCTCAGGGGTCCGTATCTTGGTCACTCTGGCCTCATCATGCCGTTGACATCGATACGAGCATCTTCCCGTGACGCACAGCAGAATATCTGCTGTTGAATATTATCGCTGGTGTGAGGCCAGAGTGACCAAGATACGGACCCCTGAGGATGAGTATCTGAAATGCGTAGGGTCGTTCATTGTACATGGAATGTCTGCATAGGGGACAGTAGCATTGTGTTACACCCAGCGCTAGGAGATCCGGTGTTTGTTCACGGACACTGGTGCATTTTGGGGATTGTACTACTGTTGTGCCCAGGATAAATGCTGGTTCCAGTGAAACATTGTTATAAACACTGAGATATATTTATCATAATGACTCAGTGTTTCTTGTTTAATACGTTTTTAAATTTTCACGGTGGGGCTTACTTCACAGTGGTGTGTTACCCCTGTTTTTAAAACGAGTTACTATTAAAAGGTATATTTTACTCAGTTGTCACTTCAGTGAACCTTCTAATTTTTCTCATATTGTGGGAGCACAATTATATTTATATCAATTTATACAGTGAATTTATAGGTAACAAGTATAAACGACTCAAATTAAACCCCACATGGCTTACACCTTCTGTGAAAGGGGCAATACATGACAAAAAAAGGGCATTTAAAAAATACAAATCTGAGGGTGAGTTGATCACAGGGGATCAAGAGAAGGCAGAGTTACTAAATGGGTTCTTTAGCTCTGTATATACAACAGAAGAAAGAGCAGCTGATGTAGCCGGTGCCAGTGCTGTTAATATATCAGTTGATATACTGAATTGGATGAATGTAGAGATGGTCCAAGCTAAATTAAATAAAATAAATGTGCACAAGGCTCCGGGACCAGATGGGTTACACCCTAGAATTCTTAAAGAGCTTAGTTCAGTTATTTCTGTCCCCCTTTTCATAATATTCAGAGAATCTCTAGTGACTGGTATAGTGCCAAGCGACTGGCGCAGGGCAAATGTGGTGCCTATTTTCAAAAAGGGCTCTAGGTCTTCCCCGGGTAATTATAGACCAGTAAGCTTAACATCCATCGTGGGGAAAATGTTCGAGGGGCTATTGAGGGACTATATACAGTATTATGTTACAATAAATAGCATTATAAGTGACAGCCAGCACGGTTTTACTAAGGACAGAAGTTGTCAAACTAACCTAATCTGTTTTTATGAAGAGGTGAGCAGAAGTCTAGACAGAGGGGCCGCTGTGGATTTAGTGTTTATATGAGGGGTGATGAGAAGCCTAGACAGAGGGGCCGCTGTGGATATAATGATTATATGAGAGGTGAGGAGAAGCCTAGACAGAGGGGCCGCTGTGGATATAATGATTATATGAGAGGTGAGGAGATGCCCAGACAGAGGGGCCGCTGTGGATTTAGTGTTTTTGGACTTTGCAAAGGCATTTGACACTGTCCCTCATAGACGCCTAATGGGTAAATTAAGGACTATAGGTTTCGAAAATATAGTTTGTAATTGGATTGAGAATTGGCTCAAGGACCGTATCCAGAGAGTTGTGGTCAATGATTCCTACTCTGAATGGTCCCCGGTTATAAGTGGTGTACCCCAGGGTTCAGTGCTGGGACCACTATTATTCAACTTATTTATTAATGATATAGAGGATGGGATTAATAGCACTATTTCTATTTTTGCAGATGACACCAAGCTATGTAATATAGTTCAGACTATGGAAGATGTTCATGAATTACAGGCAGATTTAAACAAACTAAGTGTTTGGGCGTCCACTTGGCAGATGAAGTTTAATGTAGATAAATGTAAAGTTATGCATCTGGGTACCAACAACCTGCAGCATCATATGTCCTAGGGGGAGCTACACTGGGAGTAATAATCTGCAGCATCATATGTCCTAGGGGGAGCTACACTGGGGGAGTCACTTGTTGAGAAGGATCTGGGTGTAATAATCTGCAGCGTCATATGTCCTAGGGGGAGCTACACTGGGGGAGTCACTTGTTGAGAAGGATCTGGGTGTACTTGTAAATCATAAACTCAATAACAGCATGCAGTGTCAATCAGCTGCTTCAAAGGCCAGCAGGATATTGTCGTGTATTAAAAAGAGGCATGGACTCGCGGGACAGGGATGTAATATTACCACTTTACAAAGCATTAGTGAGGCCTCATCTAGAATATGCAGTTCAGTTCTGGGCTCCAGTTCATAGAAAGGATGCCCTGGAGTTGGAAAAAATACAAAGAAGAGCAACGAAGCTAATTAGGGGCATGGAGAATCTAAGTTATGAGGAAAGATTGAAAGAATTAAACCTATTTAGCCTTGAAAAAAGACGACTAAGGGGGGACATGATTAACTTATATAAATATATTAATGGTACATACAAAAAATATGGTGAAATCCTGTTCCTTGTAAAACCCCCTCAAAAAACAAGGGGGCACTCCCTCCGTCTGGAGAAAAAAAGGTTCAAGCTTCAGGGGCGACAAGGCTTCTTTACATTGAGAACTGTGAATCTATGGAATAGCCACCGCAGGAGCTGGTCACAGCAGGGACAGTAGACACCGCAGGAGCCGTCACAGCAGGGACAGGAGACACCGCAGGAGCCGTCACAGCAGGGATAGTAGACACCGCAGGAGCCGTCACAGCAGGGACAGTAGACACCGCAGGAGCCGTCACAGCAGGGACAGTAGACACCGCAGGAGCCGTCACAGCAGGGACAGTAGACACCGCAGGAGCTGGTCACAGCAGGGACAGTAGATGGCTTTAAAAAAGGGTTAGATAATTTCCTAGAACAAAAAAATATTAGCTCCTATGTGTAGAAATTTTTCCTTCCCTTTTCCCATCCCTTGGTTGAACTTGATGGACATGTCTTTTTTCAGCCGTACTAACTATGTAACTATGTAACTATGTAACATGATGACCCAGCAGGCAATGCCAGCATAGGAATGGTATGGTTGTGTTCAGATAGCACAGGTTTCCTTGGGTGCTCGAGGTAGGGTCCCAACCCGGATGTAGGTTAAGAATTTGTAGTCGGCACACCTTGCTTGTGTTTCAGAAATTATATTTATTGGATTCTCAAGATGGATTCCAGAGGCTACATGTGCGACGTCGACGTTTCGGTCATACGACCTTCGTCGGGCACTGAGCCGTACTGGGGACTCGATTGATGAATACCTATAATGTGTAATAGCGCTGCTATGATTCGTATTGGCGGCTTACCGCTCTTCATGGGCTCAGTGCCCGACGAAGGTCGTATGACCGAAACGTCGACGTCGCACATGTAGCCTCTGGCATCCATCTTGAGAATCCAATAAATATAATTTCTGAAACACAAGCAAGGTGTGCCGACTACAAATTCTTAGCATAGGAATGGTGTCACCATAGTAAACCAGTGGAGCACCAGACGTCATATACAAGACAGTAAAAGCAGAGTGCCATAATCCCACATATAAAATGGATGGACCGCAACGGCTCAAACCAGCCTACATAGTACAGCCGCATCAACATGATGCAATGTAGGGAAAAGTACCAGACGTACCATGAGCCAGGCCGTGATCACCCGGGGACGACCAGTCAAACAGGGCACCCCATATGGTTAGAGGAATGAAACGTAAGAGATCGATTCATTAAGACCCAGTGGCTTGACAGTTTGCATCCTGAAAATCCACCGTGCCTCCTTCTGTAGAATACGTTTATCCCAATCACCTCCTCTAATTGGTGCTTTGACACATTCCATACCCTGAAATCTAATGACAGAAGAATCTCCAGAGTGACACTCCCAAACATGCTTTGAGATTGAAGTGTCAATTTTGCCATTAATATCGCATATGTGGTTCCGAATTCTACGTCTGAACTCTCTCTTCGTTTTGCCCACAGCTGCAGGTAATAAGGTAAACCACCCCTTTTGTAAGGCTGTTGATGAATGCCCTGTTATAGAACACATCTCCCGTTACATTGCTCTTAAAGGTCTTGCTCTTAAGGACAGAAGCACAGGCTTTGCATCGACCACACCGATATGAGCCCACAATGTTGGTAGACAACCAAGTGGTAGCAACAGTTCCCTCCAGATGACTGTGTACTAGTCGGTCCCTAAGGTTCCGGCCTCTACGAAATGTAATTGTGGCCAATCTCCAACCAAATTTCCAACGTCAGGGTCAGTTTTAAGTATGTCCCAATGGGATGCAAGTATATTCCTGACCACCTGATCGTAGGTACCGATTATTCTAATAAAATAAAATTATTCTATATTCTATATGGCCTCTGTCTATTTGGGGTTTCCTGGGACATCGTGTTGCGGTACTGCTGCTGTGTCTTCTGTTCTGGTATGTAGATGCGGTGGTCTATGTGCTTGTGTGTTGGTTCTGTTTGTGAGTTTTTGGTTGTCACTCTTTGAGTCCTGCCTTCTGCTGTAGCACAGCGCTCGGGTCGGTGCTGTGTCGGTTTGGTGTGTTCGGCCGCCTTTGGCTCCCCCCCCCAGTTACCAACGATGCAGTATGCATTGATCCTGTTGGCCAGGTGGTTACCAGGGGGCCGGCCGGTTGGATGGGCGTCTGTTCTGACGTCTCAACATCCTATTGGTGTGGCTCGACCATGCTCGTGGCTGGGGAGGTGGGGTTTGATGTGTATAAGATTTCAGCATTTCCCCAGCGCGCATTGGGACCGATATTAGATGTCTCATGCGCGCCGAAATTTAAACGAACAGCATAATACATGCTGACCGGCCTTTCATTAATAAAGATAACTAGACAAAATATACCCCTGAGGACGCTCCCCTATGTGGTGCAGAAACGCGTTGGGAAGTGTGTCTGTTATATCTGTGGCAGGCAAATCCATTAGAATATTTGTCAGCACGCGTGGCAGGACTAAATGTGCGGGGTGTTTGTTACATGTTGGGCACTCGTATCTAGGTGCTAATTGCATGTCTATACTCCGCAAGCTATCGCGTGCAATCCGGATTTGCCTGCCAATGCCTGTATCTGGATTCTTTGGCAATCTTTGCCCTACATTTTTTTAATGATACATTTTGCAAAATAAATTTTTTTTAAACTTTTACACAGGCAGATTTACTATAATTGAATAAAAGCAAACGTACACCTATTACACCTGAATTTTTGAATTTAAACAATATCTACATAGGTGTATAGAGGCCCATTTCCAGCAACCATCACTCCAGTGTTCGAATGGTACATTGTGTTTGATAACTGTGTTACAAGGCTAATGGATGATTAGAAAACACTTGAAAACCCTTGTGCAATTATGTTAGCACCGCTGTAAACAGTTTTGCTGTTTAGAGGAGCTATAAAACTGACCTTCCTTTGAGCTAGTTGAGAATCTGGAGCATTACATTTGTGGGTTCAATTAAACTCTCACAATGGCTAGAAAAAGAGAGCTTTCATGTGAAACTCGACAGTCTATTCTTGTTCTTAGAAATGAAGGCTATTCCATGCGAGAAATTGCCAAGAAACTGAAGATTTCCTACAACGGTGTGTACTACTCCCTTCAGAGGACAGCACACACAGGCTCTAACCAGAGTAGAAAGAGAAGTGGGAGGCCCCGCGGCACAACTGAGCAACAAGACAAGTACATTAGAGTCTCTAGTTTGAGAAATAGACGCCTCACAGGTCCTCAACTGGCAGCTTCATTAAATAGTACCCGCAAAACGCCAGTGTCAACGTCTACAGTGAAGAGGCGACTCCGGGATGATGGCCTTCAGGGCAGAGTGGCAAAGAAAAAGCCATATCTGAGACTGGCTAATAAAAGGAAAAGATTAATATGGGCAAAAGCACAGACATTGGACAGAGGAAGATTGGAAAAAAGTGTTATGGACAGACGAATGGAAGTTTGAGGTGTTTGGATCACACAGAAGAACATTTGTGAGACGCAGAACAACTGAAAAGATGCTGGAAGAGCGCCTGACGCCATCTGTCAAGCATGGTGGAGGTCATGTGATGGTCTGGGGTAAAGTGGGAGATTTGTACAAGGTAAAAGGGATTGTGAATAAGGAAGGCTATCACTCCGCAACGCCATGCCATACCCTGTGGACAGCGCTTGATTGGAGCCAATTTCATCCTACAACAGGACAATGACCCAAAGCACCTCCAAATGATGCAAGAACTATTTAGGGAAGAAGCCGGCAGCCGGTATTCTATCTGTAATGGAGTGGCCAGCGCAGTCACCAGATCTCACCCCATAGAGCTGTTGTGGGAGGAGCTAGACCGTATGGTACGCAAGAAGTGCCCATCAAGCCAATCCAACTTGTGGGAGGGGCTTCTGGAAGCATGGGGGGAAATTTCTCCCGATTACCTCAGCAAATTAACAGCTCGAATGCCAAAGGTCTGCAATGCTGGAATTGCTGCAAATGGAGCGACCAAAGCAAAGTCTGAAGGAGGAAATCATTATTTCTAACCTTGTCAATGTCTGGACTATATATTCTAGTCATTTTGCAACTCATTTGATAAATAGAAGTGTGAGTTTTCATGGAAAACACGAAATTGTCTGGGTGACCCCAAACTTTTGAATGGTAGTGTATATGTACTGAGCTTTGTTGTGGTGCTGTATATATGTACTGAGCTTTGTTCTGATGCTGTATTTATGTACTGAGCTTCGTTCTGGTGATGTATATATGTACGGAGCTTGGTTCTGGTATTGTATATATGTACTGAGCTTGGTTCTGGTATTGTATATATGTACGGAGCTTTGTTCTGGTGCTGTATATATGTACTGAGCTTTGTTGTGGTGCTGTATATATGTACTGAGCTTTGTTCTGGTGCTGTATATACGTACTGAGCTTTGTTCTGGTGAAGTATATATGTACTCTGCTTTGTTCTGATATTGTATATATGTACTGAGCTTTGTTCTGGTGCTGTATATATGGTGCTGTATATATGTACTAATCTTTGTTCTGGTGCTGTATATATGTACTGAGCTTTGTTGTGGTGCTGTATATATGTACTGAGCTTTGTTCTGGTGCTGTATATATGTACTGAGCTTTGTTCTGGTGCTGTATATATGTACTGAGCTTTGTTCTGGTGCTGTATATATGTACTGAGCTTTGTTCTGGTGCTGTATATATGTACTGAGCTTTGTTCTGGTGTTGTATATATGTACTGAGCTTGGTTCTGGTGAAGTATATATGTACTCTGCTTGGTTCGGATATTGTATATATGTACTGAGGTTTGTTCTGGTATTGTATATATGTACGGAGCTTTGTTCTGGTGCTGTATATATGTACTGAGCTTTGTTCTGGTGCTGTATATATGTACTGAGCTTTGTTCTGGTGCTGTATATACGTACTGAGCTTTGTTCTGGTGAAGTATATATGTACTCTGCTTTGTTCTGGTGAAGTATATATGTACTGAGCTTTGTTCTGGTGCTGTATATATGTACTGAGTTTTGTTCTGGTGCTGTATAGATGTATGAGCTTGGTTCTGGTGCTGTGTATATGTATGAGCTTGGTTCTGGTGTTGTATATATGTATGACCTTGGTTCTGCCACTGTACTTATGAGCTTTATTCTGGCACTGTATTTATGTACTGAGCTTTGTTCTGGTGATGTATATATGTACTGACCTTTGTTCTGGTGCTGTACATATGTCAGCGCTAGGTTCTGGTGCTGTATATATGTACTGAGGTTAGTTCTGGTGCTGTATATATGTCAGAGCTTGGTTCTGTGGCTATATATATATGTACTGAGCTTGGTTCTAGTGCTGTATGTATGTGCTGAGGTTGATTCTGGTGCTGTATATGTATGGGCTTGGTTCTAGTGCTGTATTTATGTACTGAGCTTGGTTCTGGAGCTGTATATATGTCAGAGCTAGGTTCTGGAGCTGTAATTATATAGGATATATTTATAATAACAAAATTTCAGGGCAGATGGCATTGTTTTCAGTTCATTGTATATTTCATGGGAACCTGTCTGGTAGTTTTAACCCCTTGAACCACCACCATGCAGTAATACATGACCTGATATATTCCCCTGTATGTTTTTTTCAGATGCACCAAAATCTATAAAATCAACCTTTGAAATGGCACACACTATATGCTAATTACTCAGTAAAGGGTCATGGGGCGGTGCCGCTATCCTGAAGAGTCACATAGTCCTGACTCCAAACCACCTTTGCATGTTTGATTGACATGCCCCTGACTGATACAACTTTCTCAGATGCACCATTGCCTTGTACTACTTGGGCACAAACGGTGCAGCGAGTTGTACTCTGCCCGGCTTCATCGATGCATCGCACATGCCAAGGGAGTACTAGGCAATGGCGCAACGCAAGAGCTTAAGGAGGCTGGTAGTGATGTAGAGCAGTCAGGGGAATTTTCGCCTCAGGCAGCAGAAAAGCTAGAATCAGCCCTGAGGCTGCAGGCCACATTAGGTCTGCAGCCTTTATGGTGCTGGGAAGACTCTCTTCGCAGGCCGGCATGATTACGTCACTGCATCATGCTGGTCTGCGCATGTGTCCCGACCAGAAGCCTGTGCAGTGCTCCATCCGTCGCAAGAAAGGAGCAAGGTAAGAACAATATATTTTTTTGGGGGGGCTGTGTGGCACTATATACAAGGGGGGAGCAGGGTGGAACTACCTACAATGGGGGAGCAGGGTGGCACTATATACAAGGTGGGAGCGTAGGGTGGCACTATGTTCAAGGGGGGAGCAGAGTGGCACTATATACAAGGTGGGGGATCAGGGTGGCACTATATACAAGGGGGGAGCAGGGTGCCACTATATACAAGGTGCAGTGCAGGTTGGCACTATATACAAGGTGGGGTGCAGGGTGGCACTATATACAAGGGGGAGCAGGGTGGCACTATATACAAGGGGGAGCAGGGTGGCACCAGATCCAAGGGGGGAGCAGGGTGGCACTATATACAAGGGGGGAGCAGGGTGGCACTATTAACAAGGGGGAGCAGGGTGGCACTATATACTAGGTGGGCTGTGTGTCCCTATATACAAAGGGAGGCTGTGTGGCACTATACACAATGGTGAGCTGTGTGCACTATATACAAAGGGCTGTGTGGCACTACTAAGGGGGGCTGTGTGGCACTATCTACTAGGGCGGTTGTATGGCACAGTTTACAAGGGGGAGGGCTGTGGCACTATATACAGAGGGAACTGTTTGGCGCTATATACAGGGGGGCTGTATGGCACTATCTACAAGGGGGAGGTGGGGGCGCTATCTACAATTGAGGTGTGACACGGCCTACAGGCGGGGCTGTATAGGACTATCTACAGGGGGCTGTATGGCACAATCTACAGGGGGCACGATCTATAAGGGGGGCTGCGTGTGGCACCTGTGGGGGGCCCCAGTCAATAGTTTGCTATGGGGCCCAGTCTTTCATACTTATGGCCCTGGTCAGGACGTGTAGGCTACGTGTGCTCACCTCCAATACTGCCCTTTATAGTCCTCACTAGTAACTGTGATCCTCAAATACTGCCCCATGTGGTCTTCACTAGTAACTGTGGTCACCTCCAGTACTGCCCCCTGTGGTTCTCACGAATAACTGTGATCCTCAAATACTGCCCCCTGTGGTTCCCACTAGTAACTGTCATCCCCTCTAATATTACCCCCTGGGGTATTGATTAGTAATTGTGATCCCGTCCAATACTGGCCACTATGATCACCACTAATAACAATAATCCTATTCAATACTGCCCTCTGTAACTCTGATGCTCCCTAATAGAACCCCCTGTGGTAGCCAACTAGTAACTGTGATGTGATTCAATTCTTGTGAAGTAGTAGTTGTGCATTGTATGGCGGCACATGGAGTCCTGTGGAGTAGTAGTTGTACATTGTATGGCGGCACATGGAGTCCTGTGAAGTAGTAGTTGTGCATTGTATGGCGGCACATAGAGTCCTGTGGAGTAGTAGTTGTGCATTGTATGGTGGCACATGAGTCCTGTGGAGTAGTAGTTGTGCATTGTATGGTGGCACATGGAGTCCTGTGAAATAGTAGTTGTGCATTGTATGGCGGCACATAGAGTCCTGTGAAGTAGTAGTTGTGCATTGTATGGCGGTACATGGAGACCTGTGAAGTAGTAGTTGTGCCTTGTATGGTGGCACATGAGTCCTGTGGAGTAGTAGTTGTGCATTGTATGGCGGTACATGGAGACCTGTGAAGTAGTAGTTGTGCCTTGTATGGTGGCACATGAGTCCTGTGAAGTAGTAGTTGTGCATTGTATGGCGGTACATGGAGTCCTGTGGAGTAGTAGTTGTGCATTGTATGGTGACACATGGAGTCCTGTGAAATAGTAGTTGTGCATTGTATGGCGGCACATAGAGTCCTGTGAAGTAGTAGTTGTGCATTGTATGGCGGTACATGGAGTCCTGTGGAGTAGTGGTTGTGCCTTGTATGGTGGCACACAGTCCTAATGACATTACTTTGACTTTCTGCTCTAAGGGAGTTTTCTGTCCCCTCTGCGTTCACTTTAGGACACCTGTGTTCTCTTTACCTGCCACTGTCCTTGGAGAAGATATAAACGTGCGCACTCTGGCAGTGATTGACGAGAAATCTGACACATAGGAATCTTGCTGTAAGAATGTCCACCGTTTGTGACAGTCCGGAGCTTGTTATAATACAGTCTACTCCATCTGTATGTGATGAGATGCCGTTACATGCCCAGAACCCTCCTACAGGGTGTTACAGGAAGTAAAAGTGAAGAGATTGTGAGAAGTAGAGAGAGAGCGAGAGCTGCCATGAGAGGAACCCCAGCACAACACACACAACAGCAGCAATGAAGTCCCGCACAAGGTGAGTCATACCAATATACAGTATATATACATGTACACACACTCACAGACACACATATACATGTACACACACTCACAGACACTCATATATACATGTACATACACTCACAGACACTCATATATATGTACATACACTCACAGACACATATATATGTACATACACTCACAGACACACATATACATGTACACACACTCACAGACACTCATATATACATGTACATACACTCACAGACACTCATATATATGTACATACACTCACAGACACATATTTATGTACATACACCCACAGACACTCATATATATGTACATAAACTCACAGACACTCATATATATGTACATACACTCACAGACACATATATATGTACATACACCCACAGACACTCATATATATGTACATACACTCACAGACACTCATATATATGTACATACACTCACAGACACATATATATGTACATACACTCACAGACACTCATATACATGTACATACACTCACAGACATATATATATATGTACATACACCCACAGACACATATTTATGTACATACACACATATATATGTACAGACACTCACAGACACTCATATACATGTACATACACTCACAGACACATATTTATGTACATACACTCACAGACACTCATATACATGTACATACACTCACAGACATATATATGTACATACACCCACAGACACTCATATATATGTACATACACTCACAGACACTCATATACATGTACATAGACTCACAGACACATATATATGTACATACACCCACAGACACATATTTATGTACATACACACACAGACACTCATATATATGTACAGACACTCACAGACACTCATATACATGTACATACACTCACAGACACATATTTATGTACATACACTCACAGACACTCATATACATGTACATACACTCACAGACACACATATATATGTACATACACTCACAGACACTCATATATATGTACATACACTCACAGACACTCATATACATGTACATACACTCACAGACACACATATATATGTACATACACTCACAGACATATATATGTACATACACCCACAGACACTCATATATATGTACATACACTCACAGACACTCATATACATGTACATAGACTCACAGACACATATATACATGTACATACACTCACAGACACATATATATGTACATACACCCACAGACACTCATATATATGTACATACACTCACAGACACACATATACATGTACATACACTCACAGACACACATATACATGTACATACACTCACAGACACTCATATATATGTACATACACTCACAGACACACATATACATGTACATACACTCACAGACACATATATATATGTACATACACCCACAGACACATATTTATGTACATACAGTCACAGACACACATATATATGTACATACAGTCACAGACACACATATATATGTACATACAGTCACACATATATATGTACATACACTCACAGACACACATATATATGTACATACACTCACAGACACACATATATATGTACATACACTCACAGACACACATATATATGTACATACACTCACAGACACACATATATGTACATACACTCACAGACACATATTTATGTACATACACCCACAGACACACATATATATGTACAGACACTCACAGACACATATTTATGTACATACACTCACAGACACTCATATATATGTACATACACTCACAGACATATATATGTACATACACTCAGACACACATATACATGTACATACACTCACAGACACATATATATGTACATACACCCACAGACACTCATATATATGTACATACACTCACAGACACATATATACATGTACATATACTCACAGACACACATATACATGTACATACACTCACAGACACACATATATGTACATACACTCACATACACATATTTATGTACATACACCCACAGACACACATATATATGTACAGACACTCACAGACACATATTTATGTACATACACTCACAGACACTCATATATATGTACATACACTCACAGACACACATATATATGTACATACACCCACAGACACTCATATATATGTACATACACTCACAGACACTCATATACATGTACATAGACTCACAGACACATATATACATGTACATACACTCACAGACACATATATATGTACATACACCCACAGACACTCATATATATGTACATACACTCACAGACACATATATACATGTACATATACTCACAGACACACATATACATGTACATACACTCACAGACACTCATATACATGTACATACACTCACAGACACTCATATATATGTACATACACTCACAGACACATATACATGTACATACACTCACAGACACTCATATACATGTACATACACTCACAGACACATATATATGCATATATACATGATACACTCACAGACACATATATATGTACATACACTCATATATATGTACATGCACTCACAGACACATATATATATGATACACTCACAGACACTCATATATATGTACATACACTCAGACACATATATACATGTACATACACTCACAGACACTCATATATATGTATACACACTCACAGACACACATATATATATGTACATACACTCACAGACACTAATATATATGTACATATACTCACCGACACTCATATACATGTACATACACTCAGACACATATATACATGTACATACATTCACAGACACTCATATATATGTACATACACTCACAGACACTCATATACATGTACATACACTCACAGACACATATATACATGTACATACACTCACAGACACTCATATACATGTACATACACTCACAGACACATATATACATGTACAACACACACACAACAGCAGCAATGAAGTCCCGCACAAGGTGAGTCATACCAATATACAGTATATATACACATGTACATACACTCACAGACACTCATATACATGTACATACACTCACAGACACATATTTATGTACATACACCCACAGACACACATATATATGTACATACACCCACAGACACTCATATATATGTACATACACTCACAGACACACATATATATGTACAGACACTCACAGACACTCATATACATGTACATACACTCACAGACACATATATACATGTACATACACTCACAGACACTCATATACATGTACATACACTCACAGACACATATATATGTACATACACTCACAGACACACATATATATGTACATACACTCACAGACACACATATATATGTACATACACCCACAGACACTCATATATATGTACATACACTCACAGACACTCATATACATGTACATACACTCACAGACACTCATATACATGTACATACACTCACAGACACATATATACATGTACATACACTCACAGACACATATATATGTACATACACTCACAGACACTAATATATATGTACATATACTCACAGACACTCATATATATGTACATACACTCATATACATGTACATACACTCACAGACACATATATACATGTACATACATTCACAGACACTCATATATATGAACATACACTCACAGACACTCATATACATGTACATACACTCACAGACACATATATACATGTACATACACTCACAGACACTCATATACATGTACATACACTCACAGACACATATATACATGTACAACACACACAACAGCAGCAATGAAGTCCCGCACAAGGTGAGTCATACCAATATACATACACTCACAGACACTCATATACATGTACATACACTCACAGACACATATATACATGTACATATACTCACAGACACTCATATACATGTACATACACTCACAGACACATATATATGTACATACACTCACAGACACATATATATATGTACATACACTCGCAGACACTCATATACATGTACATATACTCACAGACACACATGTATACATGCACATACAATCACAGACACACATATATACATGTACATACACCCACAGACATACATATATATATATGTACATACACTCACAGACACATATATATGTACATACACTCACAGACACATATAAATGTACATACACTCATATACATGTACATACACTCACATACACTCATATACATGTACATACACTCACAGACACATATATATGTACATACACTCACAGACACTCATATATATGTACATACACTCACAGACACATATATATATGTACATACACTCACAGACACATATATATATGTACATACACTCACAGACACATATATATGTACATACACTCACAGACACATATATATGTACATACACTCACAGACACACATATATATGTACATACACTCGCAGACACACATATATATGTACATACACTCACAGACACATATATATGTACATACACTCACAGACACATATATATGTACATACACTCACAGACACTCATATATATGTACATACACTCACAGACACATATATACGTACATACACTCACATACACTCATATACATGTACATACACTCACAGACACATATATATGTACATACACTCACAGACACATATATATGTACATACACTCATATACACTCATATACATGTACATACACTCACAGACTCATATACATGTACATACACTCACATACACTCATATATATGTACATATACTCACAGACACATATATACATGTCCATACACTCACAGACACATATATATGTACATACACTCACAGACACTCATATATATGTACATACACTCACAGACACATATATATGTACATACACTCACAGACACACATATATATGTACATACACTCACAGACACTCATATATATGTACATACACTCACAGAAACACACATACATAGCAGCTGTGTGCGCCCTGCACAATATGATTCACAGTATATACAGGGCAACTCGGAGACTGTGTGTGTGTGTGTGTGTGTGTGTGTGTGTGTGTGTGTGTGTGTGTGTGTGTATATATATATATATATATATATATAATACGCACTGCCACGTAAAACTACACAGAAATATTTTAACCATAACAGCTGACATACATACATATATATATATATATACACACACACACACACATACATACACAGATAAATACTTATACATACTTAAATAGACACATGTATGTATACACATACAGACACACATATAGACAAACACACACACACACACACACACACACACACACGAACATACATAATACAGACAGACGGGGATTTATAGAACGCAGGATCCTGTTCTCTGGGGACAAGGAATATGTGAAGGGGATAATTTGGGGATTTCCTGACCATTTCCACAATACAAGTGCAATAAACCAGTCTGCAATTTGTTAGAAGGCTGACAGCTCCCCCCACCTACCTCCAAGACACAGATACAACTCAACCAAAGTACAGGCACTGCACAGAACCACTTCTCCTGTCCTGTATACTGGGTGTAATTCTCAGCATCTGTATTATTCTGTATATATATATATATGGACACTGCACAGTACCACTTCTCCTGTCCTGTATACTGGGTGTAATTCTCAGTATCTGTATTATTCTGTATATATATATATATATGGACACTGCACAGTACCACTTCTCCTGTCCTGTATACTGGGTGTAATTCTCAGTATCTGTATTATTCTGTATATATGGACACTGCACAGTACCACTTCTCCTGTCCTGTATACTGGGTGTAATTCTCAGTATCTGTATTATTCTGTATATATGGACACTGCACAGTACCACTTCTCCTGTCCTGTATACTGGGTGTAATTCTCAGTATCTGTATTATTCTGTATATATACACTGCACAGTACCACTTCTCCTGTCCTGTATACTGGGTGTAATTCTCAGTATCTGTATTATTCTGTATATATATATATATATATGGACACTGCACAGTACCACTTCTCCTGTCCTGTATACTGGGTGTAATTCTCAGTATCTGTATTATTCTGTATATATGGACACTGCACAGTACCACTTCTCCTGTCCTGTATACTGGGTGTAATTCTCAGTATCTGTATTATTCTGTATATATACACTGCACAGTACCACTTCTCCTGTCCTGTATACTGGGTGTAATTCTCAGCATCTGTATTATTCTGTATATATATATATATACACTGCACAGTACCACTTCTCCTGTCCTGTATACTGGGTGTAATTCTCAGTATCTGTATTATTCTGTATATATACACTGCACAGTACCACTTCTCCTGTCCTGTATACTGGGTGTAATTCTCAGTATCTGTATTATTCTGTATATATATATATATATATATACACTGCACAGTACCACTTCTCCTGTCCTGTATACTGGGTGTAATTCTCAGTATCTGTATTATTCTGTATATATACACACTGCACAGTACCGCTCCTCCTGTCCTGTATACTGGGTGTAATTCTCAGTATCTGTATTATTCTGTATATATATATATACACTGCACAGTACCACTCCTCCTGTCCTGTATACTGGGTGTAATTCTCAGTATCTGTATTATTCTGTATGTATATACACTGCACAGTACCACTTCTCCTGTCCTGTATACTGGGTGTAATTCTCAGTATCTGTATTATTCTGTATGTATATACACTGCACAGTACCACTTCTCCTGTCCTGTATACTGGGTGTAATTCTCAGTATCTGTATTATTCTGTATATACACACACAGCACAGTACCACTTCTCTTGTCCTGTATACTGGGTGTAATTCTCAGTATCTGTATTATTCTGTATATATATACACTGCACAGTACCACCTCTCCTGTCCTGTATACTGGGTGTAATTCTCAGTATCTGTATTATTCTGTATATATGTACACTGCACAGTACCACTTCTCCTGTCCTGTATACTGGGTGTAATTCTCAGTATCTGTATTATTCTGTATATATAGACACTGCACAGTACCACTTCTCCTGTCCTGTATACTGGGTGTAATTCTCAGTATCTGTATTATTCTGTATATATACACTGCACAGTACCACTTCTCATCTTTTTTAATAAATGTTAACAAACATACACATGCCATAAATCCGCACATACAATACACGGGTCAAAAACCAACACAAAATGAACAAGTTATAAACACATTATGAATCTCGGCCGCCTCCTCTCTGGTCCAGATCACATTCCTACCAGCACTCAGTCTTCTGTATTATAACTCACATCATCCACACATCACTCACATCATCCACACGTCACTCACCATCCACACATCACTCATCATCCACACATCACTCACATCATCCACACATCACTCTCATCATCCACACGTCACTCACATCAGTATAAATACAAATACACAAAACTCATAGTCACAACATCAATCCAGACGCCTCAAAAGGAACAAAATCAGTAACAGTCTAAAAAATCAAATAAATAAAATTGTTAAACCACAATAAAACCAAAAACTGACCCTAACCGGTCCATGTGCCCATCAAAAAATATTAACCAAGGAAAATGAGAAATTCCTACATGAGAAAACACAACAACATCGGCAAATAACCCCCCCCCCCCTATTTTCTATATTATTATTATTTTTTTTTAATGTTTTTATTTTTTTTATTTTTTTATTTTTTTATTATTTTTTTTTCCCCTCCACCCTTCTAATCAACCACAAATCCACAATATGAATACCAATTAGTAACCAATATATACAAAACAATACTGAACATACATATATATATATATATATACATAATATCTACATTATACCCATATTAATGACTTTTTATCAAATTCAAGACCAATGTCCAGTCCAAAGTCCTTACCTAAGCTCCGACCAACACCATCGTCCATCCTTCAATGTCTCTTTGATCGGGCCCGGCTTTTTCTTATTATTTGAACTCCCCCCCCTTTCCCCCCTCCCCACCTAACACCTAACCCCCTCACATCTATACAAAAATACTACACTCTACAAGATATAGTAAGTAAAGACTCAGCCTGTACAATGGCATACATTACCTGACATAACACATAAAACATCCTTAACAAATCCTACCCACAAGGCCCTGGTTCGGTACCTGCAAGCCCTATATCCGTCATCAACTATAAAGAAAACAAAAAGCTACAGTGGCAGCATTAGCCCCCCACCAGGAATAGAGACGACTAGACTAGGGCACGCTGAAGGAGAAACCCCTCCAAAGCATGGAGGCCCTACTCGTGCCCAGTCTCTCGAACTCCAAAGAATGAACCTTCCCCAGGTCACCGAGAATGTTCCTCACCACCTCTTCCTCCGGGAGGGTTTTTTGTCTGGTTGATACAAAACACCGTGCGTTCCACGTGCCGTACCTGACCGCTAAGCTGACTAAGAATAAAGTGCCCCGATCTCGACCACCCAGGTGTCTGAATGTTCCATAGGCCCATTCCGCATAGGAGAGACCGGTCAGACCAGGCCAACCAATGGAGGCACCCACCCTGCTGTAGACCCCTGTATTGAAGGGACAATGAAGCAGGAAGTGCTCCATGCTTTCCAGCACGTCGCCACACTCCTCCCGGGGACAACCCCTTTCCTCAGGGTTCCTGTGTTTCAAGTTGTCCCTCACATACAGTTTCCCATGGAAGCAACGCCAAGCCAAGTCCCAAAACTTTAAAGGGATCCTACTAGAATTTAAAACCCTCAAACCAACCTCCAGATCCCGACTTGGGCAGTCCCTGAGCGCCAGGGGCTTCTGGAAATGGGTCAACAGAACCCTGTTGTCAAGGAGCCTCCTTGACAGAGTCCTGATCTCCCACATCCCCAGACCCCACCGGCGAATTGTTTTCAGAACCACGGTAGCGTAAGCCGGAAGATGCCCATGCGGCGTGCGAAGGTCCTTCACTTGCCCTCCTGTCTCCCATTCCTGGAAGAAAGGCCAAAACCACCCCCTGCAGGAGACTACCCACGGAGGAGCCCTCTCTTGCCAGAGGTTTGACATGTTGATCTTTACAAAGGTATTAACCAGGAATACCACAGGGTTGACCATACACAACCCCCCTAGTCTCCTCGTACGGTATGTCACCTCCCTCTTGACTAGGTTCAGCTTATTCCCCCATAACATCTGGAAGAACAAGCTGTAGACCCGAGTCCAGAGAGGCTCTGGCAAGATGCAGACACTGCTCAAATAGATTAACAAAGGGAGCAGGTAAGTTTTGATCAAGTTGACCCTTTCTCTGAGGGTCAAAGACCAACCCTTCCACTGGTCGACCTTCTGAGCGGCGATCTTTAGCCTGCTGTCCCAATTTTGTTTGGGGTAATCCCCCTGGCCAAATTCGATGCCGAGAATTTTTACAAACTCCTGAGGCCCTGGAAGAGTGTCCGAGAGATCAAAGGTAGGATCTCCCCCTCCCAGCCAGAGACTCTTACACTTATCCTGGTTGATCATGGACCCGGATGCCTCCGAGTAGCGGTCAACTTCAGACATCACCCACTCTGCCTCCCCTCTCGAGGACACAAAGACGGTGACATCATCCGCATACGCCACCACTCTCAGAGTGGCTTCCGAGGCTGCCAAGTCCATGCTGACTCCCACCAACGGTCCACGATCCACCCTCCTAAGGAAGGGGTCAATCGCGAACACGTATAAAAGCGGGCTCAGCGGGCAACCCTGGCGAACCCCAGACCCAACCTCAAAAGAGCGGCCAATCCAACCGTTCACAAGCGGAAAACTCTCCGCCCCTGCATACAAGATCTTAAGCCAATCAACAAACCCCCCCGGCAGACCATACCTCAGAAGGACCGACCAGAGATACTCGTGATCAACCCGATCAAACGCTTTTGCCTGATCCAAGGACAGCAAGTACCCCTTCCAACGGCCCGCCCTACTCTGCTCCACTGCCTCTCGGACACCGAGTACAGTGCTAAACGCGCTGCGGCCTGGAACAGAGCAATGCTGAGCCCCCGAAAGGAGCCGGGGTGCAAATTTCACCAGCCGATTAAACAGCACCTTTGCCAGAACCTTTCTGTCCACATTGAGTAGCGTTATGGGACGCCAATTCTCAATGTGCGATGGGTCTTTACCCTTTGACAGGATGATCAGGGCCGACCTCCTCATTGACTTCGGCAAAGTGCCCGAGGAAAGACACTCATTCAACACCTCAGTCAACAGGGGAACTAAAATGTCCTTAAAGGTCTTGTAAAATTCAGACGTTAAGCCATCTGGACCCGGCGACTTCTTGAGGGCAAGCCCTTCAATCGCCAGTCTCACTTCCTCTTCCCTGATCGCCTCTGCCAAGACACCAAGAGAGGGGTCTACTCCTGGTTCGGGGACAGTTTCAGCCAGGAAAGCAGACATCGCATCCCGATCAAGATCCATCTTTCCCAAGAGGTGCGAGTAAAAGGATCTAACGACCTCCAAGATCCCTGATCTGGACCTTTTCAGGGATCCTGTACTGTCCATCAGTCCTGAAACCACTTTACTATTTACTGACATCTTACAGTTCTTGTAGGGGTCGGGCGAGCGGTACTTCCCAAAATCCCTCTCAAAAACTAAAGATGCGTGTCTATCATACTGGCAACTCTTAAGCAAAGATTTCACTCTGGAAATGTCCTCGCGGTCACCTCCAGTCGAGACAAGATGCTCGAGTTTCCTCCTCAGGCCCTGATACAGGCGGTACCTGTCCAGGCTCCTGAGGCTCGAGAGCTGGCGGAAGAAACTCGCCACCCTTTTTTTGAACATCTCCCACCACTCCGACTTACTGCTACAAAGATCCAGTAATGGTACCTGGCTCTGAAAGAAATCCTCAAAGGACCGTCTTATCTCCGCTTCTTCCAAGAGAGACGAATTGAGCCTCCAAAAGCCTCTTCCCATCCGGGGGGTCTCTGCAACATTCAGAGAAAATAAAATTAAACAGTGGTCGGAGAACTCCACCTCAACGACGGACACTGCCGAAGAGATGGCATCCTCCTTTAAATAAAACCTATCTATTCTAGACCTACAACTACCTCGATAAAAGGTGAATCCCGCGTGGCCTGGGGTGTGCCGGATGTGGACATCCACCAGGCGAGCCTCACTAGCTATCCTATTTAGGGCCACACAGTCATAAGTCAGCCTGTCTCTGGAACCTCCCCTATCTTGGGACCTCGTGGCAGCATTGAAGTCCCCTCCAAAGACCACCTGCCGACTCGTAAAAAGATAGGGCTTGATCCTCATAAAGAGACTTTTCCGGTCCCACCTGGTTTGGGGACCATAGATGTTAATGAGCCTGAGCTCCTGTCCCTTCATGAGGACATCCAAGATCAGGCACCTCCCCATTTCTAATTCAATAAGCCGTCTGCATTCTACCGATGCGGTGAAAAGAACCGCCACCCCGCTACCCGGCTCGGCCGCAAGAGACCAATAAGATGGTCCACGCCTCCACTCCTTTTTCGCTTTATGTATGGCTGCCAAGTCTGTCAACCTGGTCTCTTGCAAAAATAAAATGTCGGCCTCAATTCGGCCGAGAAAATCAAAGGCCGCAAATCTAGCCTTGTCAGATTTAATGCTGGCGACATTAATAGATGCCAGCGTCAACGGGGTGGGTGCCGCCATCCTGGGTGATTGAATTAGATGACCTTTTTCCCCTTCCCCTTGCCCTTCCCCTGGTTTTTATCACTGTCTGATGAAGAGCCGAGGGCCCTTTTGAGGGATGCTGATGTGTCCATATCCCTCCCTTCCTCCAGCTCCTCACCAGCACCACTATCAACCTCACCTCCAGGCTCCGAGACAGCGCTTCTCCCTGAGGGTTCCGCATGCCCTGAGGCAAGAAGCTGGACGCCCCCCACAGACCCCCTCGTCACCTTCGCCACATCCTCGCCCCCACACTCCTCATCTGAAGAGGAGATGTCCTTGAGGGTTTGAAAGCGGTTTGAGAGAACAACAAGAGGTGAGTCGGTTGGGCTTTCCTTAGGCACCTGGACCAGGGGAGGAGAAGATTTCTTATCTCCCTTTTTTTTCTTTTTAGCACCCTGCTTGCGCTTTTCATCTAGCCACCGTCTACTGTCCTCATCCATACTTTCATATAGCGAGGAACATGAAGAAGCGGCTTCCTCCTCCCTCTCCAACCTCCTGACCTCTTCATTCAAGTCCTGTTCCCCCAGGGCCTCAGTAGCAATGACACTTGCCCCCGGAGCAGGGCCAAGGGTTACCCCAGTTGCCTGGGGCTCCCCGAGCTCCCTACTCCTTCGACGGTTCTCCAATCGCCTTAACTTGGAGGGTGACTTGCCTTTCTTCCCTGGCCCCTCAGCCCCTTCACCTCCACCAGTGCCAACCACGGCAGGAGCAACCTCTCGGCTTTCTCCCGCTGGGCCCGCCATGGCGTTGGCAAAGGAACGAGGGCAGCGACTGAATGGGTGACCTAGATCCCCACACAGGTGACACCGAATATCCCCACAGGATGCGGCAAGATGACCTATCCCCCCGCACAACGCACACTTCTGCACTCTGCAGTGGGCACTGAAGTGCGTGGGGTCACCACACCTGTGGCAGAGCTTCGGCTGCCCCTGGTAAAAGGCCAGGATTCGGTCCCTTCCTAAAAAGGCTGAGGAAGGGATGTGGGTGACAGTACTTCCTGAACGCTTTAATTTAACCATAAAGGTCCAGGCCCCTGACCAGATGCCAAATTCATCCCTGTTTTTTTGGGGGACCTCCGTTACCTCCCCGTACCTGCTGAGCCAGGTCATAATGTCCATACAAGAAAGACACTCATTGCAAGTTAGGACGGTCACCTTCTTGATTTCGCTCTGACGAGACAACGCTTGTACAGCGAAGTCTCGCCAGCCAGGCTCATTCTTCACCAGCTCATAATTTGACCAAAAGAGCTCCAGGCCCTCCGGCCGAACAAAGCTGATGTCAAATACTGGGGTGCCATAGGGATGTATCAGGGCAAAGATGTCGATCGCCCTGAAATTCATCTTCAAGAGAAGCTCAACTATTTTTGCCCTAGGTGGGCACGTATCATTGCCTCTCCAGCGAAGACGAACAACATTCCTACGAGCCCCCCCAGGCCCGGCTGTCGGAAGGGTCCACACAGTTTCCCCTTCCCTTTCTTCTCGGAAAGCAGTCAGGCCATGCCTGTCTATCCAGAAGGACAGATCAACCGCTCGGCCCTCTACCATTATTGTTCTCTCACCCTTTTTAAGGGCCTCCAGGAGGCGCCGCTGTAAAATACCGTCCCCAGAGCCTGAAGATGAGGAGGAGGCCCCAGCAGTGACACTGGCATAACTGCGAGTAGTCACCCCTGGGGGGGCAGATGGACCGGCCTCACTAGACCTTATACCCCTGGCAGTAACATTCCCACCCCTCACCCCGGCCCCAGACACAGGAGAGGGACCATTATCAATATCACTTGTACCTGCACCATTCATACCCTCACCATTATTAGCAGCACTTGTACCGGCACCATTCATACCCTCACCATTATTAACAGCACTTGTACCGGCACCATTCATACCCTCACCCTCTGGACCAGCAGTAAAAAGTGTTTTTGGGCCGGATGTTGTCGCCTCGGTTTCATCAGGTTTCCCCTCCACCTCATTAGCGTGACATTTATTTACTTGAGACAATCCTTCCTTCTTAGAGCCAGCAATGCCCAGACTCGCCCTCACCCCTGGCAAAGCTGGCTCCCGGGCTGGGGATTCATGTGACGCAGCCACCAAAGGAATACTAGTGACTGCGCCACCGGACCCAATGACCGCAAGCTTGGGGGGACATTCAACCGTGCCGTCAGTCCCAGCAGCCCCTTCATGCTGCCGCCGCTCAGTAGCACCAACGGGTTCCAGGGACACTGGAATATTCGCTGCCAGCTCTGGTGTCGAGCCACCCCCCATTACTGAGGAGGAAACCTGAGCACCAGAGCTTTGTTCTGCACCCAACGCTGGGCCACCAACATTATCTGGCGCTATTGACGCCTTAAAAACGCCACCAAAAACGCCACCGCTACTACGACAAGCAGGGACATCAGCCTCCATTATTACGCCATCATTAATCTCCCCGCTTTCCTGCACCGGACCCACTTCAGGGCCCGGGCTAGGCTGGATCACGGGGCTTGTGCAGCGAGCTGACCCTGCGGCCAGCTTAGGTAGCACTGGGTGGGGAACAAACTTAAAACTGACCTCCTCCACGATTTTTCCAGCCTTTCTGGATTTTAGTCGCCGCCGGGCTTTGCGCTTTGCTGCGCGCTTGGCATTAACATTCTCCTCTGGACCCAAGTCCGCGACAAAAGAAAAATGCTGCAGGCTCACCGGAGACTGGAGCTGCCGTATTTCCGCCATCAGCCTCCCACCTGAATTGCTGCTGCTGATGTCCTGGTCACAGGTGTCCCCCTCACCAGCTGAGCTGGAGTCCATGGGTAAAGCCACTTGCTCTGCAGGCAGCTCGCTGCACGTACTCCACTGACCAGACGCACCCGGACACATTTCCTCCTCCTCACCCTCATCATCTGTCTGCTTTCCAGGGTCACAGACACCCTTCATTGCCCGGAACCGATCATCATTAAGTAGTTTCTCCTTGAAAGGTCCACTATTCTCCAAAATAAACTTGCGCTTTTCTTTCAGGGCATCCACCTCAGATTTGAGATCCCTGATAGTCGCCATTACTACCAACCTCTTTGCTCCAGAAGTGACGTGCGACCGAACCCGGGCTGCTTTCAGCTCCTCCTGGAGCTTCCGAATGGCCTTCCCGGCGTCCTCATACCCACGGAGGCACTCCGCAACACGGGAGCTAAAGGTGGTTGTTGACTCCGTGGCACGTAGTTCACCCCAATCTGCCTCCACACCATCATGCATGCTCTGCTGCACATCTCCAGGAGCGATCCTGCTGGCTGCAACACCAGGAACCTTGCGGCTTTCCTGGCTTTCTGTCCTGGTTTCAGGCGGGGGCAGGATCGGGGCCACATCGCTGTGACCCCGACTAGATCTTCTCACCCCCACAACTTCGGCCGGTTGCTGAACGCTCCCGCTACCCGCCGGCCTAGACCGGGTAACAGGAGGCTGAGAAGCACTTGGCTGGGAAGAACTTCCTCTCATCCCAAGCAGCAAACTCTCTCCCTGGAGAGGAAAGAGCCGACACCCGGAAAGAGCTTCCTCCAACACACAGACAGCACACACCCGCTCCTCCTGTCCTGTATACTGGGTGTAATTCTCAGTATCTGTATTATTCTGTATATACACTGCACAGTACCACTTCTCCTGTCCTGTATACTGGGTGTAATTCTCAGTATCTGTATTATTCTGTATGTATATACACTGCACAGTACCACTTCCGTGGTTGGCACAGATCACCTACAATTAGAAGAAAAACATTTGTTTCAATCCTTTTTAAGTGTTTTTCACAATCTCCCTGCTTCTCCTACAGGGTTCCTGCGATTGTCCTCTTTTATCTGATATTTGGTGAGTATTTGCATTATAACATTATTCCAATTACCAAAGCCACTGAGGAAATGTCACCCAGGTTATACCAGCATGCTCCATATCACTATATACAAGAAGATGTATAACTTATACCAGCTGTACATATATAATTATATACAGAAGATACCCAGGTTATACCAGCATGCTCCATATCACTATATACAAGAAGATGTATAACTTATACCAGCTGTACATATATAATTATATACAGAAGATACCCAGGTTATACCAGCATGCTCCATATCACTATATACAAGAAGACGTATAACTTATACCAGCTGTACATATATAATTATATACAGAAGATACCCAGGTTATACCAGCATGCTCCATATCACCATATACAAGAAGATGTATAACTTATACCAGCTGTACATATATAATTATATACAGAAGATACCCAGGTTATACCAGCATGCTCCATATCACTATATACAAGAAGATGTATAACTTATACCAGCTGTACATATATAATTATACACAGAAGATACCCAGGTTATACCAGCATGCTCCATATCACTATATACAAGAAGATGTATAACTAATACCAGCTGTACATATATAATTATATACAGGAGATACCCAGGTTATACCAGCATGCTCCATATCACTATATACAAGAAGATGTATAACTTATACCAGCTGTACATATATAATTATATACAGCAGATACCCAGGTTACACCAGCATGCTCCACATCACTATATACAAGAAGATGTATAACTTATACCAGCTGTACATATATAATTATATACAGAAGATACCCAGGTTATACCAGCATGCTCCATATCTCTATATACAAGGAGATGTATAACTTATACCAGCTGTACATATATAATTATATACAGAAGATACCCAGGTTATACCAGCATGCTCCATATCACTATATACAGGAAGATGTATAACTAATACCAGCTGTACATATATAATTATATACAGGAGATACCCAGGTTATACCAGCATGCTCCATATCACTATATACAGGAAGATGTATAACTTATACCAGCTGTACATATATAATTATATACAGAAGATACCCAGGTTATACCAGCATGCTCCATATCACTATATACAAGAAGATGTATAACTTATACCAGCTGTACATATATAATTATATACAGCAGATACCCAGGTTACACCAGCATGCTCCATATCACTATATACAAGAAGATGTATAACTTATACCAGCCGTACATATATAATTATATACAGAGGATACCCAGGTTATATCAGCATGCTCCATATCACTATATACAGGAAGATGTATAACTTATACCAGCTGTACATATATAATTATATACAGGAGATACCCAGGTTATACCAGCATGCTCCATATCACTATATACAAGAAGATGTATAACTTATACCAGCTGTACATATATAATTATATAGAGAAGATACCCAGGTTACACCAGCATGCTCCACATCACTATATACAAGAAGATGTATAACTTATACCAGCTGTACATATATAATTATATACAGAAGATACCCAGGTTATACCAGCATGCTCCACATCACTATATACAAGAAGATGTATAACTTATACCAGCTGTACATATATAATTATATACAGAAGATACCCAGGTTATACCAGCATGCTCCATATCTCTATATACAAGGAGATGTATAACTTATACCAGCTGTACATATATAATTATATACAGAAGATACCCAGGTTATACCAGCATGCTCCATATCACTATATACAAGAAGATGTATACCTTATACCAGCTGTACATATATAATTATATAGAGAAGATACCCAGGTTATACCAGCATGCTCCATATCACTATATACAAGAAGATGTATAACTTATACCAGCTGTACATATATAATTATATACAGAAGATACCCAGGTTATACCAGCATGCTCCATATCACTATATACAAGAAGATGTATAACTTATACCAGCTGTACATATATAATTATATACAGAAGATACCCAGGTTATACCAGCATGCTCCATATCACTATATACAGGAAGATGTATAACTTATACCAGCTGTACATATATAATTATATACAGGAGATACCCAGGTTATACCAGCATGCTCCATATCACTATATACAAGAAGATGTATAACTTATACCAGCTGTACATATATAATTATATAGAGAAGATACCCAGGTTATACCAGCATGCTCCATATCACTATATACAAGAAGATGTATAACTTATACCAGCTGTACATATATAATTATATACAGGAGATACCCAGGTTATACCAGCATGCTCCATATCACTATATACAAGAAGATGTATAACTTATACCAGCTGTACATATATAATGAAGATACCCAGGTTATACCAGCATGCTCCATATCACTATATACAAGAAGATGTATAACTTATACCAGCTGTACATATATAATTATATACAGCAGATACCCAGGTTACACCAGCATGCTCCACATCACTATATACAAGAAGATGTATACCTTATACCAGCTGTACATATATAATTATATAGAGAAGATACCCAGGTTATACCAGCATGCTCCATATCACTATATACAAGAAGATGTATAACTTATACCAGCTGTACATATATAATTATATACAGAAGATACCCAGGTTATACCAGCATGCTCCATATCACTATATACAAGAAGACGTATAACTTATACCAGCTGTACATATATAATTATATACAGAAGATACCCAGGTTATACCAGCATGCTCCATATCACCATATACAAGAAGATGTATAACTTATACCAGCTGTACATATATAATTATATACAGAAGATACCCAGGTTATACCAGCATGCTCCATATCACTATATACAAGAAGATGTATAACTTATACCAGCTGTACATATATAATTATACACAGAAGATACCCAGGTTATACCAGCATGCTCCATATCACTATATACAAGAAGATGTATAACTTATACCAGCTGTACATATATAATTATATACAGAAGATACCCAGGTTATACCAGCATGCTCCATATCACTATATACAAGAAGATGTATACCTTATACCAGCTGTACATATATAATTATATAGAGAAGATACCCAGGTTATACCAGCATGCTCCATATCACTATATACAAGAAGATGTATAACTTATACCAGCTGTACATATATAATTATATACAGAAGATACCCAGGTTATACCAGCATGCTCCATATCACTATATACAAGAAGACGTATAACTTATACCAGCTGTACATATATAATTATATACAGAAGATACCCAGGTTATACCAGCATGCTCCATATCACCATATACAAGAAGATGTATAACTTATACCAGCTGTACATATATAATTATATACAGAAGATACCCAGGTTATACCAGCATGCTCCATATCACTATATACAAGAAGATGTATAACTTATACCAGCTGTACATATATAATTATACACAGAAGATACCCAGGTTATACCAGCATGCTCCATATCACTATATACAAGAAGATGTATAACTAATACCAGCTGTACATATATAATTATATACAGGAGATACCCAGGTTATACCAGCATGCTCCATATCACTATATACAAGAAGATGTATAACTTATACCAGCTGTACATATATAATTATATACAGCAGATACCCAGGTTACACCAGCATGCTCCACATCACTATATACAAGAAGATGTATAACTTATACCAGCTGTACATATATAATTATATACAGAAGATACCCAGGTTATACCAGCATGCTCCATATCTCTATATACAAGGAGATGTATAACTTATACCAGCTGTACATATATAATTATATACAGAAGATACCCAGGTTATACCAGCATGCTCCATATCACTATATACAGGAAGATGTATAACTAATACCAGCTGTACATATATAATTATATACAGGAGATACCCAGGTTATACCAGCATGCTCCATATCACTATATACAAGAAGATGTATAACTTATACCAGCTGTACATATATAATTATATACAGGAGATACCCAGGTTATACCAGCATGCTCCTATTATCAGGAATATATTCATTAACCCACTAGACACAGGTGATGTAAATTTGAGCCCCTTGAATAACTTCATGAATAACTCTGCACATATGGGGATATTGTTAATAACCAGCTAGATATACTAGTCCTTCTCAATGATTAAGAGGGGGGGCACATACTTTTCTCCATATAGTGGATATATATATATATATATATATATATATATATACAGGCCATTCTCAATGTATTAGATCATCAAAAAGTTAATTTATTTTAGTAATTCGGCTCATAAAGTGTCTCGTATCTTCTATAGATTCATCACACACAGAGGGATCTCATATATTCTATAGATTCATCACACACAGAGGGATCTCGTATCTTCTATAGATTCATTACACACAGAGGGATCTCATATATTCTATAGATTCATCATACACAGAGGGATGTCGTATATTTTATAGATTCATTACACACAGAGGGATCTCATATATTCTATAGATTCATTACACGCAGAGGGATCTCATATATTCTATAGATTCATTACACGCAGAGGGATCTCATATATTCTATAGATTCATCACACACAGAGGGATCTCATATATTCTATAGATTCATCACACACAGAGGGATCTCATATATTCTATAGATTCATCACACACAGAGGGATCTCATATATTCTATAGATTCATCACACACAGAGGGATCTCATATATTCTATAGACTCATCACACACAGAGGGATCTCGTATATTCTATAGACTCATCACACACAGAGGGATCTCATATATTCTATAGATTCATCACACACAGAGGGATCTCATATATTCTATAGATTCATCACACACAGAGAGATCTCATATATTCTATAGATTCATCACACACAGAGGGATCTCGTATATTCTATAGATTCATTACACACAGAGGGATCTCATATATTCTATAGATTCATTACACACAGAGGGATCTCATATATTCTATAGATTCATCACACACAGAGGGATCTCATATATTCTATAGACTCATCACACACAGAGGGATCTCATATATTCTATAGATTCATCACACACAGAGGGATCTCATATATTCTATAGATTCATCACACACAGAGGGATCTCATATATTCTATAGATTCATCACACACAGAGGGATCTCGTATATTCTATAGATTCATCACACACAGAGGGATCTCGTATATTCTATAGATTCATCACAGAGGGATCTCATATATTCTATAGATTCATCACACACAGAGGGATCTCATATATTCTATAGATTCATCACACACAGAGGGATCTCATATATTCTATAGATTCATCACACACAGAGGGATCTCATATATTCTATAGATTCATCACACACAGAGGGATCTCATATATTCTATAGACTCATCACACACAGAGGGATCTCGTATATTCTATAGACTCATCACACACAGAGGGATCTCATATATTCTATAGATTCATCACACACAGAGGGATCTCATATATTCTATAGATTCATCACACACAGAGGGATCTCACATATTCTATAGATTCATCACACACAGAGGGATCTCATATATTCTATAGACTCATCACACACAGAGGGATCTCATATATTCTATAGACTCATCACACACAGAGGGATCTCATATATTCTATAGATTCATCACACACAGAGGGATGTCGTATATTCTATAGATTCATCACACACAGAGGGATCTCATATATTCTATAGATTCATCACACACAGAGGGATCTCATATATACTATAGATTCATCACACACAGAGGGATCTCATATATTCTATAGATTCATTACACACAGAGGGATCTCGTATATTCTATAGATTCATCACACACAGAGGGATCTCATATATTCTATAGATTCATCACAGACAGAGGGATCTCATATATTCTATAGATTCATCACAGACAGAGGGATCTCATATATTCTATAGATTCATCACACACAGAGGGATCTCATATATTCTATAGATTCATCACATACAGAGGGATCTCATATATTCTATAGATTCATCACACACAGAGGGATCTCATATATTCTATAGATTCATCACACACAGAGGGATCTCATATATTCTATAGATTCATCACAGACAGAGGGATCTCATATATTCTATAGATTCATCACACACAGAGGGATCTCGTATATTCTATAGATTCATCACACACAGAGGGATCTATTTCCAGCAGTTTCTTCTTTTAATGTTGATGATTATGGGAACAGTTACTGAAAACACAAAATTTAGTGTCTCAGAGGATGAGAATATTATATAAGCCCAATATCAAAAATGATTTTTAATACAGAAATGTCGTCCTACTGAGAAGTCTGTCCAGAATCTGCCCTCAATACTTGGCCGGGGCTCCGACTCATGAATTGCTGCATCAATAGGTGTTATCAATGCGGCGTGGCATGGGGGCGATCAGCCGATGGCACTGCTGAGGTGTTATCAATGTGGCGTGGCATGGAGGCGATCAGCCTGTGGCACTGCTGAGGTGTTATCAATGTGGCGTGGCATGGGGGCGATCAGCCTGTGGCGCTGCTGAGGTGTTATCAATGTGGTGTGGCATGGAGGCGATCAGCCTGTGGCGCTGCTGAGGTGTTATCAATGTGGTGTGGCATGGAGGCGATCAGCCTGTGGCACTGCTGAGGTGTTATCAATGTGGTGTGGCATGGAGGCGATCAGCCTGTGGCACTGCTGAGGTGTTATCAATGCGGCGTGGCATGGAAGCGATCAGTCTGTGGCACTGCTGAGGTGTTATCAATGCGGCGTGGCATGGGGGCATTCAGCCTGACACTGCTGAGGTGTTATCAATGTGGCGTGGCATGGGGGTGATCAACCTGTGGCACTGCTGAGGTGTTATCAATGTGGCGTGGCATGGAGGCGATCAGCCTGTGGCACTGCTGAGGGTTTATCAATGCGGCGTGGCATGGAGGCGATTAGCCTGTGGCACTGCTAAGTTGTTATCAATGCGGCGTGGCATGGGGACGATCAGCCTGTGCTACGGCTGAGGTGTTATCAATGCGGCGTGGCATGGAGGCATCAAACTGTGGCACTGCTGAGGTGTTATCAATGCGGCGTGGCATGGAGGCGATCAGTCTGTGGCACTGCTGAGGTGTTATCAATGCGGCGTGGCATGGAGGCGATCAGCCTGTGGCACTGCTGAGGGTTTATCAATGCTGCGTGGCATGGAGGCGATTAGCTTGTGGCACTGCTAAGTTGTTATCAATGCGGCGTGGCATGGGGACGATCAGCCTGTGGCACTGCTGAGGTGTTATCAATACGGCATGGCATGGGGGCGATCAGCCTGTGCCACGGCTAAGGTGTTATCAATGCGGCATGGCATGGAGGCGATCAGTCTGTGGCACTGCTGAGGTGTTATCAATGCAGTGTGGCATGGAGGCGATCAGTCTGTGGCACTGCTGAGGTGTTATGGAAACCCAGGTTGTATGATATCGGCCTTCAGCTCGTCTGCATTGTTGGGTCCGGGGTCTCTCATCTTCCTCCCTATAGATTCTCTATGGGGTTTAGGTCGGCGAGTTTGCTGGCCAATCAGGCGCAGTGATACTGAGGTTATTACACCAGGTGTTGGTACTTTTGGCAGTGTGGGCAGGTGCCGAGTCCTGCTGAAAAATTAAATCAGCGCCTCCATAAATCTGTCAGCAGAGGGAAGCATGAAGTGTGGGAATGTCCTGCTAGACGCTGCGCTGACTCTGGACCTGATATAACACAGTGACCAGCACCAGCAGAGGACACGGCCCCCAAACCATCACTGACTGCGGATACTTCACACTGGAGCGCAGGACACTTGGATTGACGCCTCTCCACTCTTCCTCCAGACTCTGGGACCGAGATTTCCAAATGAAATTGTAATGATGGGGGTAGGGAAACAGACAAGTGAGCCCTAATCTACCCGCCACTCATTCCCTGCCTACTTGCAACGACCCGCCCTAGGTGACGGGGTACAACTGGGCGACGGTCCCTACGCTCAATAAGTGCACGACAGACAAACAGACAAGGGTACACAGAAGCTAAGGGAAATGGGGCAGTTGCCCACGGCAACACCGTGAGCAACAAGAGGGGTGATCGAGTCGAGTCAAACCAGGAGTGTACGAGGTACTAAACGCAGAGCAGAAGAGTAGTCAGTAAGCCGGGGTCAATATGAAGCAGGGTCAAATAGTTCAGAAGCTGCAGCAGGGCCAGGAAACCAAACGAGAAGAATCACAAGCAAGGAGGAACAGGAAAGGCAGGTATAAATAGACAGAGGGCGGGAGCTAGCTCCGTCTGGCCAGGCTGCGATAGGCTCTCCCACTCCTAAGCCTGCCATCCTGAGTGGTGGAAGATGGAGTCAGTCTCACAGACATAGAACCAGGTGCAGACTGATTACCTATGGGCGTTGACACAGAAGCTGTGCTTGGCAGATCCTTTACAGAAATGCAAAATTTACTTTCATCTGAAAACAGGACTTTGGACACTGGGCAGCAGACCCGTCCTTTTTCTCCTTAGCCCCGGTAAGACGCTGCTGATTTTCCCCCAGATTCTTGAATGGCCTTTTCTTGACAATACTTTCAAGGCTGCGGTTACCCCTGTTGCTTGTGCACCTTTTTCTACCACACTTTTTTCTACCTCTCTTTCCATTAATCTGCTTGGATACAGCGCTCTGTGATCAGCAGCTTCTTCAGCAATGTCCTTTTGTGGCTTCCCCTCATTTAAAGACTTAGGAAACCTTTGGAGGTGTTTTGCGTTGATTCACTGATTAGAGGGTCACACCAGGAGACGACAATCTGAAACTTTTATCCAATATTCTAATTTTCTGAGACACTAAATTTTGGGTTTTCAGTAACTGTTCCCATAATCATCAACATTACAAGAAAAAAATGCTGGAAATAGATCCCTCTGTGTGTGATGAATCTATAGAATATATGAGACACTTTTTGAATTAAATTAGTGAAATAAATGAACTTTTTGATGATCTTCTAATTCATTGAGAAGGACCTCTATAAGTTCCCCTCCGGAGGGTTAACCTGTCGTCTTCGTATAGACCTGATATGTTGTCTCTTGTGTAATGATCTTCGTCTGGCAGTTTTTAGATTCGTCTCTGGCCTGGTGGGTCAGTTGCAGGGCTCGGTGGAGTTACCATGTGTGCACGATCACCTGCCGGGCCCCATAGAGGAGATCACTGTTTACTGGCAGCTGAGGAACCTCCCGAGAGATCTTGTGGTGGCTGTAGTCATGGACGGGATGATGGACACCAGATTTGTGGATGAGGCGTTTAGTGGCCGTGCTCATCTAAATCCCGATGAATTACGAGCTGGAAATTTCAACCTCAGCCTGACCAACCTGTCTTTAAATGATAGCGGCACCTATGTCTGCATCGTACTGTGGAGTCCGTCCTCTATAAGCATCTTCAATAATACCACAGTGGACCTGGAGGTGACAGGTGAGGACACACTGCCAGCTTATGTCTGTCTGGGGCTACCTTATACATTGAGCACCCCCCATAACCTCTTCATATCCACCTCAGCCTCCCGTAAGTCACACCGTTATCTTCATGATGTACCCCACCTTCTGTATTTACAGCTGAATTCAGCACCCCGGTGGTGAACATCCCCACATCAGGGAAGCTGTCGTATGGCAAGGAGATGACCCTGACCTGCACATCACAGGGGGGACTAGAGCTGCCGAGAATAATGTGGATAAATGCTAGTGATTGCAGCGAGCTCCAGGAGGGTCGTGTCCACCAGGAGGTCCACCAGGACGGGGACATCATCAGGATGAGCAGCACAATCAGCCTCAACATCACGTCCAACATCAACATCTCATGTGTCATAATCACTAAGAATGGAAATCTGACATCACAGTACTGTGAGTCCATGACTACACGAAACCTTAAAGGGATGCGTTATATCAAGGGTGGAGGTACCGCACCGGCAGAACATGGAGATGCTATGGGACCCCTGGAGCCTCTTTCCTTATTGTAATGGGTGGTGAGACCCCCTGCAGGTCTCAGGTCTTTAGAGGTGTGGTGATGTCAATCAGCTTCAAAAGGGGACCTCATTTAATTATGTGCTATGAGACCCCAATTCCTGCCGGGTTATATGGACTAGTGGAATGAGACAGTGTTCAGTTTAATGGTATAGAAGTGCCAAAAAGAGGAGTTATGTGGCCTAATAGGAGGAGTAATGCGCGCTAATAGGAGACGTAATGTGCGCCAATAGGAGGAGTAATGTGCGCTAATAGGAGGAGTAATGTGCGCTAATAGGAGGAGTAATGTGCGCTAATAGGAGGAGTAATGTGCGCTAATAAGAGGAGTAATGTGCGCTAATAGGAGGAGTAATGTGCGCTAATAGGAGGAGTAGTGTGCGCTAATAGGAGGAGTAATGTGCGCTAATAAGAGGAGTAATGTGCGCTAATAGGAGGAGTAATGTGCGCTAATAGGAGGAGTAGTGTGCGCTAATAGGAGGAGTAATGTGCGCTAATAAGAGGAGTAATGTGCGCTAATAGGAGGAGTAATGTGCGCTAATAGGAGGAGTAGTGTGCGCTAATAGGAGGAGTAATGTGCGCTAATAAGAGGAGTAATGTGCGCTAATAGGAGGAGTAATGTGCGCTAATAGGAGGAGTAATGTGCGCTAATAGGAGGAGTAATGTGCGCTAATAGGAGACGTAATGTGCGCCAATAGGAGGAGTAATGTGCGCTAATAGGAGGAGTAATGTGCAATAATAGGAGGAGTAATGTGCGCTAATAGGAGGAGTAATGTGCGCTAATAGGAGACGTAATGTGCGCTAATAGGAGGAGTAATGTGCGCTAATAGGAGGAGTAATGTGCAATAATAGGAGGAGTAATGTGCGCTAATAGGAGGAGTAATGTGCGCTAATAGGAGGAGTAATGTGCGCTAATAGGAGACGTAATGTGCGCCAATAGGAGGAGTAATGTGCGCTAATAGGAGGAGTAATGTGCAATAATAGGAGGAGTAATGTGCGCTAATAGGAGGAGTAATGTGCGCTAATAGGAGACGTAATGTGCGCTAATAGGAGGAGTAATGTGCGCTAATAGGAGGAGTAATGTGCGCTAATAGGAGGAGTAATGTGCGCTAATGGGAGGAGTAATGTGCGCTAATAGGAGGAGTAATGTGCACTAATAGGAGGAGTATTGTGCGCTAATGGGAGGAGTAATGTGCGCTAATAGGAGGAGTAATGTGCGCTAATAGGAGGAGTTAGATGGAATTATAGGAGGAGTCACAGACATATTTTATAGAGAAGTAGGAGGAGTTATATGGAGTTATGGGAGGAGTGTGAAGGTGTTATAGGAGGAGTTTCATAAGGTAGGAGGAGGAGTTATAGGAGGAGTCATGGGAGGCAGTAAATTAAGTGGTAGGAGGAGTTATGACATTATAGGTGGATTATTAGGGAGGAGTTATATGGAGTAGTAGGAAAAGTTGTGTATATTAATATAATAGTAATGAAACCTCCTATGCCCCCCTCCCATATACCGAGGTGTGACCGTCCCACCTGACGCCCACACACAATGACACCTGTAGTTACTCCCACAGAATCTCCCTCTTATAGGGCACGACAGGAGGGCTGGGTAATCACCTGTACACACTATGCAGTTTATACTCACATAACCGTCCCGCTGCTCCGACACCTAGAACCCAAGAAAGGAAAGGAAACCAACATGAATCCCGGCTGTGCGCGACAGAAGAGTGTGGGAACTACAGAACTACATATATAACCCATACACACACCATATATATATATAGTCCAAATATACCCTAAATATTACACATACGTACCCCATATATAATCCTGCAACAAGACAACTCTATCCACCACTGTAATAATAGACTCATACGTCTGGCTAGTATATGGGGTCCCCCATTATTCAGTAGACTCGGCAGCTTGAGGTCCCCTATCAGTCCCCGGATTTTGTGCTTTGCATTCATGGTCCCAGTGTCAGCCCTTCATGTGGGGATTTCGGGGCGTGGGTGTGTAGAGACCATGTGGACATAAAATAGTTAAATGGATTTTCCCGGCACTAACAGATAATCCCATGGTAATATTCTACGGCTGCTGAAATATAGGGAACTTCCGTGGAAACATGAATTGCCTCCATGAATTTGTCCTGGATTTATATCATCTGCTGATGTTCATGCCTCGTATCTGCTGCCGACGTCGTGTCACCATCTGAAGCAAGAACAAAGTACAACTGGGAAGATAAAAAACGGAAAGTCGCAGGACGCCGCCTAGAAACGTTCTTCGAGCAGGACGATCCTATAACCTGTTTTCTACTTCTCTCCTCAGATAAGATGGAAGTTACACAGAAGGAGAAACCCAATCGCCATGTCCTCGTTGTCCCATTGACCATTGGAGGATTACTGGCAGCTCTCATTATAGTTATACTGGTGAAACGGCGACAAATGGACAGAAGCGCGTCTTACGGAGGTGACGAAAGTAGAAATCACCGAAGGAGATAAGTGACAAGAAAGATCAAGTATATGGACAAAACTCAGTCCTTCAAGTGTCCCAGATACAGTCATACAGTCCCAGATTCCCTCCACCTGCAGGCCTGACCCTGTACATATATATATATATATACATCCACTATATGGAGAAAAGTATGTGCCCCCCTCTTAATTATTGAATTTGAGTGTTTCCTTCAGCCATTCCCACAGGTGTATAACATCCGGCACTCGCCATGCAGTCGCCTTAAAATCTTGTAGAAAGTCCCCAGAAGTGTGGAAGACGTTTTACTACATATTAATGTCTATGGATTTATAATGGGACATCATAAAATCTCCTGTAGGTGGAATGTGGGGGGGTCACATACTTTTCTCCATATAGTGTATAAATATGGGTATTACTGGGATGGGGTCAAGGTTTGGAAGATAATGTGCAAATTGTGCCACATATCGCTCCCCCTCTTTAGTCTCTCTTAGGAGGAGGTAGGATAACGAAGCCCATACAAAATGTCTAACCAATAATAAGTATTATATGAACATGTAATACACAACATTTTTTACAGGCAGCGCTTGTACTACACGGGGAGTGTCTGTATTACATGTGTGATATTACACGGGGAGCGTCTGTATTACATGTGTGATATTACACGGGGACGTCTGTATTACATGTGTGATATTACACGGGGGAGCGTCTGTATTACATGTGTGATATTACACGGGGGCGTCTGTATTACATGTGTGATATTACAAGGGGAGCGTCTGTATTACATGTGTGATATTACACGGGGAGCGTCTGTATTACATGTGTGATATTACACGGGGAGCGTCTGTATTACATGTGTGATATTACACGGGGGGAGCGTCTGTATTACATGTGTTATATTACACGGGGACGTCTGTATTACATGTGTGATATTACACGGCGAGCGTCTGTATTACATGTGTGATATTACCCGGGGGCGTCTGTATTACATGTGTGATATTACACGGGGAAGCGTCTGTATTACATGTGTGATATTACACGGGGAGCGTCTGTATTACATGTGTGATATTACACGGGGAGTGTCTGTATTACATGTGTGATATTACACGGGGGCGTCTGTATTATATGTGTGATATTACACGGGGAGAGTCTGTATTACATGTGTGATATTACACGGGGAGCGTCTGTATTATATGTGTGATATTACACGGGGAGAGTCTGTATTACATGTGTGATATTACACGGGGGGAGCGTCTGTATAACATGTGTGATATTACACGGGGACGTCTGTATTACATGTGTGATATTACACGGGGGGAGCGTCTGTATAACGTGTGATATTACACGGGGACATCTGTATTACATGTGTGATATTACACGGGGGCGTCTGTATTACATGTGTGATATTACACGAGGATGTCTGTATTACATGTGTGATATTACACGGGGACGTCTGTATTACATGTGTGATATTACACGGGGGGAGCGTCTGTATAACATGTGTGATATTACACGGGGACGTCTGTATTACATGTGTGATATTACACGGGGAGCGTCTGTATTACATGTGTGATATTACACGGGGACGTCTGTATTACATGTGTGATATTACACGGGGAGCGTCTGTATTACATGTGTGATATTACACAGGGGGAGCGTCTGTATTACATGTGTGATATTACACGGGGACGTCTGTATTACATGTGTGATATTACACGGGGAGCGTCTGTATTACATGTGTGATATTACACGGGGACGTCTGTATTACATGTGTGATATTACACGGGGGCGTCTGTATTACATGTGTGATATTATACGGGGAGCGTCTGTATTACATGTGTGATATTACACGGGGGAGCGTCTGTATAACATGTGTGATATTACACGGGGGCGTCTGTATTACATGTGTGATATTACACAGGATCCGTCTGTATTACATGTGTGATATTACACGGGGGCGTCTGTATTACATGTGTGATATTATACGGGGAGCGTCTGTATTACATGTGTGATATTACACGGGGGAGCGTCTGTATTACATGTGTGATATTACACGGGGGCGTCTGTATTACATGTGTGATATTACACGGGGAGCGTCTGTATTACATGTGTGATATTACACGGGGAGCGTCTGTATTACATGTGTGATATTACACGGGGGGAGCGTGTGTATTACATGTGTTATATTACACGGGGACGTCTGTATTACATGTGTGATATTACACGGGGACGTCTGTATTACATGTGTGATATTACACGGGGAGCGTCTGTATTACATGTGTGATATTACACGGGGACGTCTGTATTACATGTGTGATATTACACGGGGGCGTCTGTATTACATGTGTGATATTATACGGGGAGCGTCTGTATTACATGTGTGATATTACACGGGGGAGCGTCTGTATAACATGTGTGATATTACACGGGGGCGTCTGTATTACATGTGTGATATTACACAGGATCCGTCTGTATTACATGTGTGATATTACACGGGGGCGTCTGTATTACATGTGTGATATTATACGGGGAGCGTCTGTATTACATGTGTGATATTACACGGGGGAGCGTCTGTATTACATGTGTGATATTACACGGGGGCGTCTGTATTACATGTGTGATATTACACGGGGAGCGTCTGTATTACATGTGTGATATTACACGGGGAGCGTCTGTATTACATGTGTGATATTACACGGGGGGAGCGTGTGTATTACATGTGTTATATTACACGGGGACGTCTGTATTACATGTGTGATATTACCCGGGGAAGCGTCTGTATTACATGTGTGATATTACACGGGGAGCGTCTGTATTACATGTGTGATATTACACGGGGGCGTCTGTATTACATGTGTGATATTACACGAGGATGTCTGTATTACATGTGTGATATTACACGGGGACGTCTGTATTACATGTGTGATATTACACGGGGAGTGTCTGTATTACATGTGTGATATTACACGGGGGCGTCTGTATTATATGTGTGATATTACACGGGGAGAGTCTGTATTACATGTGTGATATTACACGGGGAGCGTCTGTATTATATGTGTGATATTACACGGGGAGAGTCTGTATTACATGTGTGATATTACACGGGGGGAGCGTCTGTATAACATGTGTGATATTACACGGGGACGTCTGTATTACATGTGTGATATTACACGGGGGGAGCGTCTGTATAACATGTGTGATATTACACGGGGAACGTCTGTATTACATGTGTGATATTACACGGGGGCGTCTGTATTACATGTGTGATATTACACGAGGATGTCTGTATTACATGTGTGATATTACACGGGGACGTCTGTATTACATGTGTGATATTACACGGGGGCGTCTGTATTACATGTGTGATATTACACGGGGGCGTCTGTATTACATGTGTGATATTACACGGGGAGCGTCTGTATTACATGTGTGATATTACACGGGGACGTCTGTATTACATGTGTGATATTACACGGGGAGCGTCTGTATTACATGTGTGATATTACACGGGGGGAGCGTCTGTATTACATGTGTGATATTACACGGGGAGCGTCTGTATTACATGTGTGATATTACACGGGGACGTCTGTATTACATGTGTGATATTACACGGGGAGCGCCTGTATTACATGTGTGATATTACACGGGAGCGTCTGTATTACATGTGTGATATTACACGGGGAGCGTCTGTATTACATGTGTGATATTACACGGAGAGCGTCTGTATTACATGTGTGATATTACACGGGGAGCGTCTGTATTACATGTGTGATATTACCCGGGGGCGTCTGTATTACATGTGTGATATTACACGGGGGCGTCTGTATTACATGTGTGATATTATACGGGGAGCGTCTGTATTACATGTGTGATATTACACGGGGAGCGTCTGTATTACATGTGTGATATTACACGGGGAACGTCTGTATTACATGTGTGATATTACACGGGGACGTCTGTATTACATGTGTGATATTACACGGGGACGTCTGTATTACATGTGTGATATTACACGGAGAGCGTCTGTATTACATGTGTGATATTACACGGGGAGCGTCTGTATTACATGTGTGATATTACCCGGGGGCGTCTGTATTACATGTGTGATATTACACGGGGGCGTCTGTATTACATGTGTGATATTACACGGGGAGCGTCTGTATTACATGTGTGATATTACACGGGGAGCTTCTGTATTACATGTGTGATATTACACGGGGGGAGCGTCTGTATAACATGTGTGATATTACACGGGGACGTCTGTATTACATGTGTGATATTACACGGGGAGCGTCTGTATTACATGTGTGATATTACACGGGGACGTCTGTATTACATGTGTGATATTACACGGGGAGCGTCTGTATTACATGTGTGATATTACACGGGAGCGTCTGTATTACATGTGTGATATTACACGGGGAGCGTCTGTATTACATGTGTGATATTACACGGGGAGCGTCTGTATTACATGTGTGATATTACACGGGGAGCGTCTGTATTACATGTGTGATATTACCCGGGGGCGTCTGTATTAAATGTGTGATATTACACGGGGACGTCTGTATTACATGTGTGATATTACAGGGGGAGAGTCTGTATTACATGTGTGATATTACACGGGGAGCGTCTGTATTACATGTGTGATATTACACGGGGAGTGTCTGTATTACTTGTGTGATATTACACGGGGAGTGTCTGTATTACATGTGTGATATTACACGGGGAGTGTCTGTATTACATGTGTGATATTACACGGGGGCGTCTGTATTACTTGTGTGATATTACACGGGGAGCGTCTGTATTACTTGTGTGATATTACACGGGGAGTGTCTGTATTACATGTGTGATATTACACGGGGGCGTCTGTATTACATGTGTGATATTACACGGAGAGCGTCTGTATTACATGTGTGATATTACACGGGGGGCATCTGTATTACATGTGTGATATTACACGGGGGCGTCTGTATTACATGTGTGATATTACACGGGGAACGTCTGTATTACATGTGTGATATTACACGGGGAGCGTCTGTATTACATGTGTGATATTACACGGGGAGTGTCTGTATTACTTGTGTGATATTACACGGGGAGTGTCTGTATTACATGTGTGATATTACACGGGGAGTGTCTGTATTACATGTGTGATATTACACGGGGGCGTCTGTATTACTTGTGTGATATTACACGGGGAGCGTCTGTATTACTTGTGTGATATTACACGGGGAGTGTCTGTATTACATGTGTGATATTACACGGGGGCGTCTGTATTACATGTGTGATATTACACGGAGAGCGTCTGTATTACATGTGTGATATTACACGGGGGGAGCGTCTGTATTACATGTGTGATATTACACGGGGGCGTCTGTATTACATGTGTGATATTACGCGAGGAGCGTCTGTATTACATGTGTGATATTACACAGGGAGAATGTATTACATGTGTGATATTACACGGGGAGTGTCTGTATTACATGTGTGATATTACACGGGGAGCATCTGTATTACATGTGGAATATTACACGGGGACGTCTGTATTACATGTGTAATATTACACGGGGAGCGTCTGTATTACATGTGTAATATTACACGGGGAGCGTATGTATTACATGTGTGATATTACACGGGGACGTCTGTATTACATGTGTGATATTACACGGGGACGTCTGTATTACATGTGTGATATTACACATGGGCCGTGTATATTACATGTGTAATATTACACGGGGAGCGTCTGTATTACATGTGTGATATTACACGGGGACGTCTGTATTACATGTGTGATATTACACAGGGGCCGTGTATATTACATGTGTAATATTACACGGGGAACGTCTGTATTACATGTGTGATATTACACGGGAGCGTCTGTATTACATGTGTGATACTACATGGGGAGCGTCTGTATTACATGTGTGATATTACACGGGGACGTCTGTATTACATGTGTGATATTACACGGGGACGTCTGTATTACATGTGTGATATTACACAGGGGCCGTGTATATTACATGTGTAATATTACACGGGGAGCGTCTGTATTACATGTGTGATATTACATGGGGAGCGTCTGTATTACATGTGTGATATTACACGGAGAGTGTCTGTATTACATGTGTGATATTACACAGGGGAGCGTCTGTATTACATGTGTGATATTACACGGGGAGCATCTGTATTACATGTGTGATATTACACAGGGGAGCGTCTGTATTACATGTGTGATATTACACGGGGAGTGTCTGTATTACATGTGTGATGTTACACGGGGAGCGTCTGTATTACATGTGTGATATTACACGGGGGGAGCGTCTGTATTACATGTGTGATATTACACGGGGGAGCGTCTATATTACATGTGTGATATTACACGGGAGCGTCTGTATTACATGTGTGATATTACACGGGGAGCGTCTGTTTTACATGTGTGATATTACACGGGGAGCGTCTGTATTACATGTGTGATATTACACGGGGAGCGTCTGTATTACATGTGTGATATTACACAGGGGGAGCGTCTGTATTACATGTGTGATATTACACGGGGAGCGTCTGTATTACATGTGTGATATTACACAGGGGGAGCGTCTGTATTACATGTGTAATATTACACAGGGAGTGTCTGTATTACATGTGTGATATTACACAGGGGGAGCGTCTGTATTACATGTGTGATATTACACGGGGAGCGTCTGTATTACATGTGTGATATTACACGGGGAGTGTCTGTATTACATGTGTGATATTACACGGGGGGCGTCTGTATTACATGTGTGATATTACACGGGAGCGTCTGTATTACATGTGTGATATTACACGGGGAGAGTCTGTATTACATGTGTGATATTACACGGGGGCGTCTGTATTACATGTGTGATATTACACGGGAGCGTCTGTATTACATGTGTGATATTACACGGGGAGCGTCTGTTTTACATGTGTGATATTACACGGGGAGCGTCTGTATTACATGTGTGATATTACACGGGGAGCGTCTGTATTACATGTGTGATATTACACAGGGGGAGCGTCTGTATTACATGTGTGATATTACACGGGGAGCGTCTGTATTACATGTGTGATATTACACAGGGGGAGCGTCTGTATTACATGTGTAATATTACACAGGGAGTGTCTGTATTACATGTGTGATATAACACGGGGAGCGTCTGTATTACATGTGTGATATAACACGGGGAGCGTCTGTATTACATGTGTGATATTACACGGGGAGCGTCTGTATTACATGTGTGATATTACACGGGGAGCGTATGTATTACATGTGTGATATTACACGGGAGCGTCTGTATTACATGTGTGATATTACACGAGGAGCGGCTGCTACGGGGCCCGCGGCATGAGGGGACCCGTGTCACCCGCCGGCACGAGCCCCCACCATGGCCGGAGGCTCCGCTAGCTGCCGCTATGGCTGCTACAGCGGGACGCCACTGAACACTACGGCAGAGCAGGGAGGTATCTCCCGCTCTGCCATTAAACAAAAGACATGTATCCCCTCTCCACAGGATCTCCACAGGATAGGGGATACATGTGTGATCGCTGGCATTGATAGGGAGAACGGGGGACCGAAAGTCCCCTGAAGTTCTCCATCACAAACCTCTGACTTCCGGGGTCTGTCTCGGCAGCTCCGTAGAAATGAATGGAGCGCCGGTCGAGCTTGTGCGCATGCGTGACCAGCGCTCCTTTCATTTTTAGTGAGCTGCGCAGACGCCGGAAGTCACAGGTTAGTCATGGAGAACTTCAGGGGACTTTCAGTCCCCCGTTCTCCCTATCACTGCCAGCGATCACACACGTATCCCCTATCCTGTGTATATCCTGTGGAGAGGGGATACATGTCTTTTATTTGGACACACTGTAGGTCGCATTTTTTTTGGGGGGGGGGACCGCTTCATGGCGTTCCCTACAGGGGGGGACGCTGTATGGCGTTCCCTACAGGGGAGACGACGCTGTATGGCGTTCCCTACAGTGGGGGGGACGCTGTAAGGCGTTCCCTACAGGGGGGACGCTGTATGGCATTCCCTACAGGGGGGGGACGCTGTATGGCGTTCCCTACAGGGGGGGGCTGTATGGCGTTCCCTACAGGGGGGGGCTGTATGGCGTTCCCTACAGGGGGGGGCTGTATGGCGTTCCCTACAGGGGGGGGCTGTATGGCGTTCCCTACAGGGGGGGGCTGTATGGCGTTCCCTACAGGGGGGGGCTGTATGGCGTTCCCTACAGGGGGGGCTGTATGGCATTCCCTACAGGGGGGGCTGTATGGCGTTCCCTACAGCGGGGGCTGTATGGCGTTCCCTACAGGGGGGGCTGTATGGCGTTCCCTACAGAGGGGGGCTGTATGGCGTTCCCTACAGACCCCCCCTGTAGGGAACGCCATACAGACTCCCTGTAGGTAACGCCATACAGTCCCCCCTGTAGATAACCCCAGACAGCCCCCTCTGTAGGGAACGCCATAAAGCCCCCCCCCCCCCGTAGATAACGCCATACAGTCCCCCCTCTAGATAACGCCATACAGTCCCCCCTGTAGATAGCGCCATACAGTCCCCCCGGTAGATAAGGCCATACAGTCCCCCCTGTAGATAGCGCCATACAGTCCCCGCTGTAGATAGCGCCATACAGTCCCCCCTGTAGATAGCGCCATACAGTCCCCCCTGTAGATAGTGCCATACAGCCCCCCTGTAAATAGTGCCATACAGCCCCCCCTGTAGGGAACGCCATACAGTCCCCCCTGTAGGGAACGCCATACAGTCCCCCCTGTAGGGAACGCCATACAGTCCCCCCTGTAGGGAACGCCATACAGTCCCCCCTGTAGGGAACGCCATACAGTCCCCCCCTGTAGGGAACGCCATACAGTCCCCCCCTGTAGAGAACGCCATACAGTCCCCCCCTGTAGGGAACGCCATACAGTCCCCCCCTGTAGGGAACACCATACAGTCCCCCCGTAGATAACGCCATACAGTCCCCCCGTAGATAACGCCATACAGCCCCCCGTAGATAACGCCATACAGCCCCCGCTGTAGATAGCGCCATACAGCCCCCTCTGTAGATATCTACAAAGGGGGCTGTATGGCGTTATCAAAAGGGGGGGTTTGTAAAAAAAAGGCACTATCTACAAGGGGGGGGTTGTGTGACACCCGGGGGAGGGGGGGCCCCAGTCAAAAGTTTGCTATGGGGCCCAGTCTTTCCTAGTTACGCCCCTGATTACATGTGTGATATTATACGGGGAGCGTCTGTATTACATGTGTGATATTACCCGGGGGCGTTTGTATTACATGTGTGATATTACCCGGGGGCGTCTGTATTACATGTGTGATATTACACGGGGAGCGTCTGTATTACATGTGTGATATTACACAGGGGGAGCGTCTGTATTACATGTGTGATATTACACGGGGGCGTCTGTATTACATGTGTGATATTACACGGGGGGAGCGTCTGTATTACATGTGTGATATTACACGGGGGGAGCGTCTGTATTACATGTGTGATATTACACGGGGGCGTCTGTATTACATGTGTGATATTACATTGGGAGCGTCTTTATTACATGTGTGATATTACACGGGGGCGTCTGTATTACATGTGTGATATTACACGGGGAGCGTCTGTATTACATGTCTGATATTACCCGGGAGCGTCTGTATTACATGTGTGATATTACCCGGGGGCGTCTGTATTACATGTGTGATATTACACGGGGGGCGTCTGTATTACATGTGTGATATTACACGGGGAGCGTCTGTATTACATGTGTGATATTACCCGGGGGCGTCTGTATTACATGTGTGATATTACACGGGGGGCGTCTGTATTACATGTGTGATATTACACGGGGAGCGTCTGTATTACATGTGTGATATTACACAGGGAGCGTCTGTATTACATGTGTGATATTACACGGGGAGCGTCTGTATTACATGTATGATATTACACGGGGGGCGTCTGTATTACATGTGTGATATTACACGGGGAGCGTCTGTATTACATGTGTGATATTACACGGGGGGAGCGTCTGTATTACATGTGTGATATTACACGGGGGCGTCTGTATTACATGTGTGATATTACATTGGGAGCGTCTGTATTACATGTGTGATATTACACGGGGGAGCGTCTGTATTACATGTGTGATATTACACGAGGATGTCTGTATTACATGTGTGATATTACAGGGGGAGCGTCTGTATTACATGTGTGATATTACATGGGGAGCCTCTGTATTACATGTGTGATATTACACGGGGGCGTCTGTATTACATGTGTGATATTACACGGGGAGCGTCTGTATTACATGTGTGATATTACACGGGGGGCGTCTGTATTACATGTGTGATATTAGACGGGGAGCCTCTGTATTACATGTGTGATATTACCCGGGGGCGTCTGTATTACATGTGTGATATTACACGAGGATGTCTGTATTACATGTGTGATATTACCCGGGGGCGTCTGTATTACATGTGTGATATTACACGGGGAGCGTCTGTATTACATGTGTGATATTACACAGGGAGCGTCTGTATTACATGTGTGATATTACACGGGGAGCGTCTGTATTACATGTGTGATATTACACGGGCGGCGTCTGTATTACATGTGTGATATTACACGGGGAGCGTCTGTATTACATGTGTGATATTACACGGGCGGCGTCTGTATTACATGTGTGATATTACACGGGGAGCGTCTGTATTACATGTGTGATATTACACGGGGGGAGCGTCTGTATTACATGTGTGATATTACACGGGGGCGTCTGTATTACATGTGTGATATTACATTGGGAGCGTCTTTATTACATGTGTGATATTACACGGGGGCGTCTGTATTACATGTATGATATTACACGGGGGAGCGTCTGTATTACATGTGTGATATTACACGAGGATGTCTGTATTACATGTGTGATATTACCCGGGGGCGTCTGTATTACATGTGTGATATTACATTGGGAGCGTCTGTATTACATGTGTGATATTACACGGGGGCGTCTGTATTACATGTGTGATATTACACGGGGGAGCGTCTGTATTACATGTGTGATATTACACGAGGATGTCTGTATTACATGTGTGATATTACAGGGGGAGCGTCTGTATTACATGTGTGATATTACATGGGGAGCCTCTGTATTACATGTGTGATATTACACGGGGGTGTCTGTATTACATGTGTGATATTACACGGGGAGCGTCTGTATTACATGTGTGATATTACACGGGGGCGTCTGTATTACATGTGTGATATTACCCGGGGGCGTCTGTATTACATGTGTGATATTACACGAGGATGTCTGTATTACATGTGTGATATTACACGGGGAGCGTCTGTATTACATGTGTGATATTACACGGGGGCGTCTGTATTACATGTGTGATATTACCCGGGGGCGTCTGTATTACATGTGTGATATTACACGAGGATGTCTGTATTACATGTGTGATATTACCCGGGGGCGTCTGTATTACATGTGTGATATTACCCGGGGGCGTCTGTATTACATGTGTGATATTACACGGGGAGCGTCTGTATTACATGTGTGATATTACACGGGGATCGTCTGTATTACATGTGTGATATTACACGGGGAGCGTCTGTATTACATGTGTGATATTACATGGGGTAGTGTCTGTATTACATGTGTGATATTACACGGGGAGCATCTGTATTACATGTGTGATATTACACGGGGATCGTCTGTATTACATGTGTGATATTACACGAGGATGTCTGTATTACATGTGTGATATTACAGGGGGAGCGTCTGTATTACATGTGTGATATTACATGGGGAGCCTCTGTATTACATGTGTGATATTACACGGGGGCGTCTGTATTACATGTGTGATATTACACGGGGAGCGTCTGTATTACATGTGTGATATTACACGGGGGGCGTCTGTATTACATGTGTGATATTAGACGGGGAGCCTCTGTATTACATGTGTGATATTACCCGGGGGCGTCTGTATTACATGTGTGATATTACACGAGGATGTCTGTATTACATGTGTGATATTACCCGGGGGCGTCTGTATTACATGTGTGATATTACACGGGGAGCGTCTGTATTACATGTGTGATATTACACAGGGAGCGTCTGTATTACATGTGTGATATTACACGGGGAGCGTCTGTATTACATGTGTGATATTACACGGGCGGCGTCTGTATTACATGTGTGATATTACACGGGGAGCGTCTGTATTACATGTGTGATATTACACGGGGGGAGCGTCTGTATTACATGTGTGATATTACACGGGGGGAGCGTCTGTATTACATGTGTGATATTACACGGGGGCGTCTGTATTACATGTGTGATATTACATTGGGAGCGTCTTTATTACATGTGTGATATTACACGGGGGCGTCTGTATTACATGTGTGATATTACACGGGGGAGCGTCTGTATTACATGTGTGATATTACACGGGGGAGCGTCTGTATTACATGTGTGATATTACACGAGGATGTCTGTATTACATGTGTGATATTACCCGGGGGCGTCTGTATTACATGTGTGATATTACATTGGGAGCGTCTGTATTACATGTGTGATATTACACGGGGGCGTCTGTATTACATGTGTGATATTACACGGGGGAGCGTCTGTATTACATGTGTGATATTACACGAGGATGTCTGTATTACATGTGTGATATTACAGGGGGAGCGTCTGTATTACATGTGTGATATTACATGGGGAGCCTCTGTATTACATGTGTGATATTACACGGGGGCGTCTGTATTACATGTGTGATATTACACGGGGGCGTCTGTATTACATGTGTGATATTACCCGGGGGCGTCTGTATTACATGTGTGATATTACACGAGGATGTCTGTATTACATGTGTGATATTACACGGGGAGCGTCTGTATTACATGTGTGATATTACACGGGGAGCCTCTGTATTACATGTGTGATATTACCCGGGGGCGTCTGTATTACATGTGTGATATTACACGAGGATGTCTGTATTACATGTGTGATATTACCCGGGGGCGTCTGTATTACATGTGTGATATTACCCGGGGGCGTCTGTATTACATGTGTGATATTACACGGGGAGCGTCTGTATTACATGTGTGATATTACACGGGGATCGTCTGTATTACATGTGTGATATTACACGGGGAGCGTCTGTATTACATGTGTGATATTACATGGGGTAGTGTCTGTATTACATGTGTGATATTACACGGGGAGCATCTGTATTACATGTGTGATATTACACGGGGATCGTCTGTATTACATGTGTGATATTACACGGGGAGCGTCTGTATTACATGTGTGATATTACACGGGGGCGTCTGTATTACATGTGTGATATTACCCGGGGGCGTCTGTATTACATGTGTGATATTACATGGGGTAGTGTCTGTATTACATGTGTGATATTACACGGGGAGCATCTGTATTACATGTGTGATATTACACGGGGATCGTCTGTATTACATGTGTGATATTACACGGGGAGCCTCTGTATTACATGTGTGATATTACCCGGGGGCGTCTGTATTACATGTGTGATATTACACGGGGGCGTCTGTATTACTTGTGTGATATTACACGGGGAGCGTCTGTATTACATGTGTGATATTACCCGGGGGCGTCTGTATTACATGTGTGATATTACACTGGGGGCGTCTGTATTACATGTGTGATATTACCCGGGGGCGTCTGTATTACATGTGTGATATTACACGGGGAGCGTCTGTATTACATGTGTGATATTACCCGCGGGCGTCTGTATTACATGTGTGATATTACCCGGGGGCGTCTGTATTACATGTGTGATATTACATCGGGACTGTCTACACCATCATGTCATCTGCACACGGAGCTGGGTGCTACATTGTCCTATTACCTTCTCATCATTCATTGACCTTGTGTCTCTTTCTCTTCCAGTCCCAACCAACCAAATGTCAGAGCTAGGAAGAGGCTGAGCCAGGACCTCTGATCCATGGGGACTGTCCGTCTGAAACCTTGGGTGCTGGCAGATACTTGTGGCATAAAATGTAGAAGGTCTGGAGGCTCCACATACTGAGATACTGGACAAGATGAGAGCAGGTCCAGGCAGACCCAGCAATATGGAGGATGGTAGAGAACGGACGCAGGGTCCAGGAAACCATCAGGAGAGAAATCTCATCAGGGAAGAGGACATGGAGCCACCAGGACTGCGTGTATACCGTAATCGGAAGAGTACTAGGATGACCACCAAGTAATAGGTGGTGGAGTGATATGGAGTAATAGAAAGAGTTAAACAGAATAAGAAGCACCACATGGAGCAGTACAAGGAATTGTAGGATCCGGGGAGCTATAGGGAGTAGTTGGGGGTACATATAGGGTAAAGGGGGGTTACATGGAGTAAAAGGAGGACATTTTGGAGAGTAAAAGGGGTGTTATATCCGGCTCAACACTTGGGTCCAGGGTCTCAGGACTTTTCCTCTGGGATCTGTGCACTAATGGCTCCACATGACGGGGGAATATTGAGATTGTGGGGGCTGCCCCGTTCTCACATGGTGGCGATACTCAGCCATGGTACAAGAACGTCACATCTCCAGAGCTCAGACATTTCCAAAAAGAACAAAGACAAAGGTCCTCTGCAGTGATGGGAACATCTGGGCCCCCGGTTCTGTCCTGTGATCTACAATATACTTACAGCCATTACTTATCAATCCCTCGTCTTCTTCGTTTTTCAGTTCCTAATGCTCCAGGCTGCCCTCTCCAGGGACTTTAGTCAGAGGTGGAGCCAGAATTCCGCCCTCCATGATGTCATCAATGCACCACAGAACCCAACATGTCCAGCCGCTAAGAAGCTGTAACTGCCGGGGCCGGTTTTAGGGTTTGGAAAACTGGGCAGCTGTGCAAGACCCCATTGGGGCCACCGAAGACAGAAACCCACAAACAACCCCTTTATCACCCTAAATAATATTGAACCTGGAAACGTCCCTGTATTATTTAGTATTGTATGACAGTATTATTTGAGAATTCAGTATTATGTGGGGACTGTGTGTCCGTTTTATGTGGGGACTGTGTGTCCGTATTATGTGGGGACTGTGTGTCAGTATTATGTGGGGACTGTGTGTCAGTATTATGTGGGGACTGTGTGTCAGTATTATGTGTGGACTGTGTGTCAGTATTATGTGGGGACTGTGTGTCAGTATTATGTGGGGACTGTTGTGTGTCAGTATTATGTGGGGACTGTGTGTCAGTATTATGTGGGGACTGTGTGTCAGTATTATGTGGGGACTGTGTGTCCGTATTATGTGGGGATTGTGTGTCAGTATTATGTGTGGACTGTGTGTCAGTATTATGTGTGGACTGTGTGTCAGTATTATGTGGGGACTGTGTGTCAGTATTATGTGTGGACTGTGTGTCAGTATTATGTGGGGACTGTTGTGTGTCAGTATTATGTGGGGACTGTGTGTCAGTATTATGTGGGGACTGTGTGTCAGTATTATGTGGGGACTGTGTGTCCGTATTATGTGGGGATTGTGTGTCAGTATTATGTGTGGACTGTGTGTCAGTATTATGTGTGGACTGTGTGTCAGTATTATGTGGGGACTGTGTGTCAGTATTATGTGTGGACTGTGTGTCAGTATTATGTGGGGACTGTGTGTCAGTATTATGTGGGGACTGTGTGTCAGTATTATGTGGGGACTGTGTGTCAGTATTATGTGTGGAATGTGTGTCAGTATTATGTGGGGTCTGTGTGTCAGTATTATGTGGGGACTGTGTGTCAGTATTATGTGGGGACTGTGTGTCAGTATTATGTGTGGACTGTGTGTCAGTATTATGTGTGGACTGTGTGTCAGTATTATGTGTGGACTGTGTGTCAGTATTATGTGGGGACTGTGTGTCAGTATTATGTGGGGACTGTGTGTCAGTATTATGTGTGGAATGTGTGTCAGTATTATGTGGGGTCTGTGTGTCAGTATTATGTGGGGACTGTGTGTCAGTATTATGTGGGGACTGTGTGTCAGTATTATGTGTGGACTGTGTGTCAGTATTATGTGTGGACTGTGTGTCAGTATTATGTGGGCTCGCCAGTGCAACAAATCGTCAGTAAATGTTCTATTGTTTAATTCTTCCATCTTTATCTTCTATCTATTCCATTTATCTGTATGAAAACATTCCTGAGTTCGTGCAGTTTTTACACTGACCCCTGACCTCACTATAGTCTGACCCTTCCTGTTCTGTATTAATCACTTCTCAGCAGTCATCTCATTCTCATGTCAGGAGGCCGGTTCATCTAAGAAAGGTAACACCTCTATTATATAACTGCAGGCAGATAACCTGGATCATACCACTGACAATAGGTGATGGGGACAGCTCACCTCCTCCTCCCTACACAGTGACCTCTACATATATCATAGAGCATGCCCACTAAACTTTTCCATATAAATCATTTAATAATGGGGACTACTCGTCGTCTCCTCCTCCCTACAGAGTGACCTCTACATATATCACAGAGCATGCCCACTACACTCTCCCATGGAAGTCAATAGGTGATGGGGACAGCTCACCTCCTCTCCCTCCCAGCACATTAATCTGTGCTCATTGTGATTACTTCTATAGAACACTTCCAAGGCTGCTTCTAGAACTGCCATATAAGTGAATGGTGAGCGAAGCAAAAATGCACAGTGAGGAGAGGAGATAGCTAGGAACGTTGTATTGTCTGAGCTTGGCCTGTAGACCGTGGGGAGCTAACTTGGCCGACAGGAAGTACTTTCCTCCTGTCCCAAGAACAGAAGGAAGGAGGAGTCTGGACCACAAACAGCGGAAGCTTAGAGAGAAAGAGACTGCACAGGAGGAGTCCAGAGGGAACACCGAGGGTCCAGAATATCTGAACCAGAGAGAGATGCACAGGAGGAGTCCGGAGGGAACGCCGAGGGTCCGGAATATCTGAACCAGAGAGAGATCCACAGGAGGAGTCCGGAGGGAACGCCGAGGGTCCAGAATATCTGAACCAGAGAGAGATGCACAGGAGGAGTCCGGAGGGAACGCCGAGGGTCCAGAATATCTGAACCAGAGAGAGATGCACAGGAGGAGTCCGGAGGGAACGCCGAGGGTCCAGAATATCTGAACCAGAGAGAGATGCACAGGAGGAGTCCGGAGGGAACGCCGAGGGTCCAGAATATCTGAACCAGAGAGAGATGCACAGGAGGAGTCCGGAGGGAACACCGAGGGTCCAGAATATCTGGTTTCAACTGTGTTTTTATTGAAAATTTTTCAAAAATATACATATAACTTAGAGCAGCATGAAGGGCCATGCAATTCACATAGTAAGACAGTAACTTTCAATAGACAGACAAAACATCTGGGAAAAAACACAGGGGTTTAAGGGGGTGAGGGGGGGGGGATAGTCGGAGCTCCACCTACCACCTAATCTTGAGTTCCCTGTATCCAATACTTGTCCCACGGGTCCCACACCACTTTGAACCTGTCCAGTTCATTGTCAATAGAGGCCGTCATATGCTCCATTGTACGTATTTCCCTAATTCTAGTTACTAAGTCGATGTGGGAGGGAGGGGTTGTCTGTCTCCATTTCCACGCTATCAACGTCTTAGCGGCTGTGAGAAAGTGTCGAAAGAGTCGAGCTGGTGATTTCCCCAAAGACCTAGGGGGAACATTTAGGAGGTAATGAAGAGGATCTAAGGGAATATCCTGCTGCAACACCGCCAATGCCAAGTTCTTAACTTCCAACCAATACTGTTGTACCAGTGAACAGCTCCAGAAAATATGGAACAGATCACCTCTCTGACCTCTACATCGCCAGCAATCCGACGGAATACCCGGATTGAAGCCATGCAGAAAGGCAGGGGTGTGGTACCAAAACATAAGGATTTTATATTGGTTTTCCTTATATGCAGTGCAGATGGAGGTTTTAGCTGCTTGCGACCAAATAATCTGCCACAATGAGAGCGGGATGGATTTATTCAGTAAGGCCTCCCACTTCAACATGTATCTATGCCCAGGCGGAGGGGAACCCTCCGGGGATAGCAATAATGCATAAATGGCTGAGATAAGCCCCCTAGTGGTGGTAGCATACCGACATAACCTTTCGAATCTTGTAGGTGCAGTAACCCGCGTGGATCTAAAAGTTTGCTGCATGTAATGTCTAACCTGAAGATAGTGAAAGAACGCAGCGGAGGGAATATTATGATGTTTTTGAAAGTATGAAAACGGGTGAAGCTCTTGCGTGTGGGGATCAACCATATCAGCCAGGTGAAATACCTCAATTCCCGTCCACAATCGGACTATTCGGGAGGTAGTGCCCCCCGGAATAGTGGGAGTGTAGAGTACCGAAGTCAAGGGCGGGCAAGCCGATGCCAAATGGAAGCGGTTTTTACAGGTTTCCCACACCTCCCTTTGAAATCTCATGGGACCCAATAAAGATGCAGTCGGCATTACCAGTGGGTCACCCCATAACAGGGAGTTTGGGTGGACCGGGGCCATCCATAGCTTCTCTATTTCGGTCCATTTATTGTACGCCCTTAAAGACACCCAGCTGGGTATGCGACGGAGGTGTGCCGCCCAGTAGTACTTCACCACATCAGGGACCGATAGCCCACCCGCAGATCGACCCGATAATAAAACTGATTTCGGAATTCGATGTCTGCCGGAATGCCATATGAACCTGAGGATAGAAGACTGCATGGCCCGCAATTCCTTCATAGGTACTGCTACCGGCAAAGTCTCAAAGTAGTACAGTAATTTAGGGAGCAAGGTCATTTTGACCGCTGCTATGCGCCCAAAAAATGACATGGGAAGAGGATCCCACCTGGCCATTAGCTGACGTAGCTCTACAAACAGAGAGGGGAAATTAGCCTTGTAAACCGACGTATAGGAGGGAGTGAGTTGAACTCCTAAATAAGTCAGGGAGGTTTCCTTCCAGTTGTAGGTGTAGTTGTGTTTGAGTAGCTGGAGCTCCTGGTGTGGGACATTAAGAGGGAGCGCTTCCGTTTTAGATGTATTAGTTTTATATCCTGACAGCCTCCCATACCTACGGAGAACTGTAGTAAGGTTAGGGAGGGAGGTATGAGGTTTAGTGATAGTCAAGAGGACGTCATCTGCAAACAGGGAAACCTTAAACTCTTTATCTTGTATCTGGACCCCCGCTATATCCCTGGATTTCCGTATTTGAGCTGCTAAAGGTTCTATGCATAGCACAAATAAAAGTGGGGATAGGGGACACCCCTGACGTGTACCATTCCAGATTTGAAACGGAGGGGAGGTGGAGTGTGGGAGTTTAATTGCCGCTGTCGGTTTGGAGTAGAGACCACGCAGTGCTGTCAAATAAGGGCCCGAAATCCCAAATGAATTTAGAGTTTCGAACATAAATGGCCATCCCAAGCGGTCAAACGCCTTCTCTGCATCTAGACTAAGAAGGATCGCCGATTCCTTTTGCTTTTGGAGGGCATCAATGAGGTCAAGGGCCCTTCGTGTGTTGTCTCCTCCTTGCCTAAGAGGCACAAAGCCCACTTGGTCTTTGTGAATCAAAGAAGGGAGCCAAACATTGAGTCTATTAGCTAGAAGACGGGTGAAAATTTTTAGATCCGAATTCAGAAGGGCTATGGGTCTGTAATTGGAGCACTCTGCGTGGTCTTTACCCGGTTTAGGGATCAGCGTGATATGAGAATGCAGGAATGTTTGAGGGATGGGAGAACCCTGTAGGAATTCATTAAATAAGGAAGCCATCCGTGGAACCAAGATCTCTGCAAAGGTCTTATAATACCCATATGTAAAGCCATCTGGTCCAGGGGCCTTACCACTAGGGAGGTCCTTCAATATATCAAACAGTTCCTCCGCAGAGATCGGGGCATTCAGGGATGAAAGCTCCTCATCTTTCAGTTTAGGGAGAGCACAGGAAGAGAGATATGCTTGCAGCGTTTCCCTCCGACGAGCCGGATCAGGTGGTAAGGTATTTGGCAGGTGGTATAAGGATTTATAATAGTCATGAAAAAGTGTGGCTATCGTGTCTGGGTGATGCTGGAGTATGCCCGCCTTATCCCGAACCGCCTGTGGAGTACGAACAGTCGCCTGATCCCGCAATAGTCTGGCCAGAAGCGAGTGCGCCTTATTACCTTTGTCGTAATATTTCCTTTTTGTGTATAGTAATGACTTTTCTACCCCCTTCATAGCTAAGTCCTTGAGTTGTGCTCTAGCCTCTATCAATTTCCGTAGTGTCGGGACCGCCGGTTTAATCCCCATTTCTCTCTCCAACTTAGTAATTGTCCGATGGAGAGCCACCCGCTTGGCCCGAGAGTCTCTTTTCAATCTAGATCCCATTACTATGCATTGCCCTCTCATCACCGCCTTATGCGCCTCCCAAAGAGTGGATACTGAAGGAACCGATCCCTCATTAAGTGCATAAAATTCCTGCATATGTCCGGCCAGGCTGTCCCTAAGAGCAGGGGACTTAATCAAAGTTTTGTTTAAGCGCCAATGACATACTCTCGTATTTGGTTTCCCTATCTGTAGGGACACAGAAACTGGTGCGTGATCTGACCAAGAGATGGGGTCTATATTCGCCCCCTGGAGCGCACGGAGGGCAGGGACATTACCAAAAAAGTAATCTAAGCGTGTATGAGTGCTGTGCGTATGGGAGAAGAAGGTATAGGACCTATCACCTGGGTGATCCACTCGCCACAAATCATAGAGCTGGTGCTCTCTAATTAGTTGCCTAAAACGTGTAGAAAGTCCTGTAAGGGTGGGCGTCGGAGTAGCGTGTGTAAGAGAGACCCTATCCATGGACGTGGAGAACGGGACATTAAAATCTCCTCCCACCAGCCATGCCCCCCTAGGAAGCTTCTGGAGTTTAGAAAGGAGTCTACGTAGGAATGGAATCTGTGCGGTATTAGGAGAGTAAACGTTACATAAAACAATGGGCTGTCCAAGCAAAGTCCCCTCTATTATAACATATCTGCCTTTCGGATCTAGATGTGAGGTGTGAACTTGTATGGGGCAGGAAGCTGCTATCAAAATGGCCACCCCCTCCCTTTTGCGACCTGACGAGGCAGAGTACACAGCAGGATACGCCCCTCGGGCAAATTGGAAAGTTCCGGATGAATCTAAGTGTGTTTCCTGCAGAAAAGCAACTTCCGCTCCAAGCGATTTCAACTCCCTGAGAAGCAAGCGTCTCTTCACATTGGAGTTGAGACCCTTGACATTAAGTGTGACAAATTTAACCATGGTCAAAGATGTATGAAAGAGCAAAGAATGATGTGGAAAGTGCGGATGTATACAGCTCACAGTTATGTCGGGGCCAGTCCCATGTCGGTTTCAAAGCAAGCAGTGTTCTACGGCGTCCTTCTACCTTGGAGGTTCTTGGAGGATTCACTGTCGTCTCAAGTGTTATTTCGGATGAAAGTAGGAGGGGAGGGAAAGACACTGGGGTAAAGACGTACCAGGGAGACAATACACATATCTGCAGTGAGAACAAAGAGAAATGCATGAGATCAATGAATTTCAAACACACTCAGAAAATACTACCAGGGAGAATACTATACCCTGGGGCGGGTGATATTAAAGCAAAAGAAAACTGGTAATACAATATTACCCTTTGCAACTCTCTCTAAAAACAGAGGGAGAACTGCAAAACAAATTACCCCTATCAAAAAAGGAGGTCGGGTCTCAACAGTCGAGGAACCTAGTACAAAAGTACGTATAAATACGTACAGGCCGAGAAAAAACAAAAAGGGGGTGAAAGAGCCAAGTGTATCCCGGGCAATCGCGCCCTGCCACAATTTACGTTAACGAATTAAAGAGAAGCAACATAAAATCAGAAATATAATCCTAAATGCATTTTTAGCCTAGGATAGTGCAACTGGCGAAGGGAGCAGCTGGTATGGTTGACCAGGCTCCTTCACATATATTACGGAGGTGCCGTGTATCTGCGCAGCGTCCATCAATTCAAATCAGGTCTTGGTGAACTTCGGTTAGACTGTCGTCTTGGAGAGGTCCTCCGCTTATTTCGGACCGACTGCCAGACTGGAGGTGGAGACGAAGGCGGCCAAGGAGTCTCCCAATTCTGCATCTTGGGCGTTGGTATACCAAGGGAGTCACAGAAATTAGGCAAATCCCCTGGGTACCTCAGGGTTGCTGAAACACCATCTCTTCGGGCTGTAAGGGAGAACGGAAACCCCCATCGATAAATAATATTATGGTCCCGTAGGGCTGCGAGAAGCGGACGAAGCAGACGTCTTTTCTGTAACGTAATCCAGGAGAGATCCGGGAATAACTGAATCGGCACACCGGCATACTCCAGGTCTTTACGCTGACGGGCTTTAAGCATAATGTCCTCCTTAGTGCGGAAATCCTGGACACAGCAGATGATATCTCTGGGCTGAGATGTAATGGATTTTGGTTTCAGTGCTCTATGCGCTCTGTCAAGCGGTATCCGATTAGACGGGGGTGCACCCAAAAGGTCGTTAAAGATAGTCTCTAACACGATGGGAAGATCTTCAGACCCCGAGGGCTCCGGTATGCCCCTTATCCTTATATTATGACGGCGACCTCTGTTATCCAAATCCTCTAGATGCAGTTGCATATCTCTAATGGACGCCAGCTGGGAGGACACTGAAGACTGTATCACAGAGACATGGCGCCTAGTGGCATCGTGGTCATCTTCTAGAGCCTCCACCCTAGTAGCAATCTGCTGTATATGCTGCGACACCCCCGCCAATTCTGAACAAAAAGCTGCCTTCACTTCTTGTATCATACTCTTAAAGTCCTCTTTAGTGGGCAACTGTGAGAAACATTCCCTCCACATAGGGGGCACATCTGAAGGAAGTGAGGCTGAATCCTCCAGATCAGAATCTGAGGCATATACAGGGGCCTGGGCATAGGGGGTCAAAGATGGTGTATCCCCCAGATTGTCTCTCCTCCCCGGCTGCTGGATCGTGGGCCGTTGAGGTTTAGGTGCAGGCCAAATCTGTAGGGCCATTTGTGCTGAGGGCTGTGACATTGGTGGTTCAAGCAGGTGCACTGGGGCCTCTGACTGAGCTGATGCTCCTCGTGGCCTGGCCTCCATTGCTGCTGGGATAGGGGACCCCCTTCCCTGCTGTTCACAGGACGAGGTGGAGGACAGCTTAGGGGAGCTGGGAGGGTGAACTTTAGCCATCCGGCTATTCAGCTTACCCTGTACGTGGGGCACTGTCTCCTCTCCCTGCTCGGACATCTCCCCTTCCTTCTGACACGAGGCTGTCCAAGATGGCTGCGGCTGAGGGAGCGGCGTGGCTTGCCGCCGAAGAAAGTAGCCGTCGATCGTTGGTGGAGCGGCGGCGACCTGGTGCTGTGCTGCAGGGGTGAGTCTAGACCCTTGGGGTCTTTTTTTCCCCATATGAGGCACCTTTCCCCGCTGTAGGCTGCTGGATCTGCGTGGCAGGGCGCGGAGCTCTCAGCTTATGCGACCGGCGCCATCGACTGCTGGCCACGCCCCCCCGGTCCAGAATATCTGAACCAGAGAGAGATGCACAGGAGGAGTCCGGAGGGAACGCCGAGGGTCCAGAATATCTGAACCAGAGAGAGATGCACAGGAGGAGTCCGGAGGGAACGCCGGGGGTCCAGAATATCTGAACCAGAGAGAGATGCACAGGAGGAGTCCGGAGGGAACGCCGAGGGTCCAGAATATCTGAACCAGAGAGAGATGCACAGGAGGAGTCCGGAGGGAACGCCGAGGGTCCAGAATATCTGAACCAGAGAGAGATGCACAAGGCACCACAGAGTGACGGAAGTCATGTCATTGGTATCCAGTACTCAGTGTCCATGTCAGGTTTATCAAGAGATTTTATGTGGAGCACTGAGGGTGCACATACTTAGCTACCATTATATCCTCCCATGTGAGAGTGTCACGGCGCGGGTTGTGGACCCCCTGGGCCATACCGGGTAGCGGGATAGCAGCTGGCCAAACAGGTACAATGCAATGTTTATAGTCCAGAAAGGGTACCAGAGGCAATGTAGACAGTAGCGGTGGATTCAGGCTAAGATGAGGCTCCGACAGTAGACAGACGTCGGGGTGCGACACAATAGATGCAGCGGAGGGCAAAACACGACTCCAATTCTTGGCACAGAGGCACGGTAGCACGGGATACAGGGTACAGGCAGCAGGAACGGGTAACACTGGGAACTGGAAAACACTAGGAGACCATTTGCAATGACAAAATTTAGGAAACACAACAACGCTCAGGCAAGGATCGAGAGGGTAGAGCCCCTTTTAAAGTCCCGAAACTTTCTGGGCTGATTGCAGTATTCTGCAACTGTGCGCGTACTGGCTCTTTAAGGCTGTGCACGTGCAGGCGCGCGCGCCCTGCGGAAGACCGTGTCCAAACCAGGAAGTGAGTTCCGGCGTCTATCAGGAGGGAGATACCACCAGGAACTCACTCGTCCATGGCCGCAGCCGTCAGAGGGTAAGTCAGGACGATGGTCCGCGGCCATAGACGTTACAGAGGGCCTATACATCCAGACTGGGTGACTCGTGGGTATGCCAGCCCGTTATACATCTCAGTCCTTCTATAGTGGGGGGTGCTGGTCGGCTGCCATCATGGGCAGTGAGGAGCTGATATGTGGATGCCGCCATGTCAGTGCCAACCCAGAACCACAAACACGAATATTGAGATCAAACCTGAAAGTTCTGGAGCAGAATCCGGACAAGCGCGTGCGCCCACTCCATCGCACACTTCAGGGAGGGAAGGCCACGCCAGTCGGGGTCTCCGGGGAGGAGGTCGTCGGTAAGCGGCCAGGAAGTTGCAGCCAGGGCCGTTTGCCGAGGGTGAGCGGCAGCAGTCCGCAACTGCAGCCATAACAGTATCCCCCCTTACGCCCCCTCTTCTTGGGTCCGGAGCATAAGAGGAACTTTTTAATGAGGGCAGGTGCGCTAAGGTTCTCTTCTGGCTTCCAAGACCTCTCCTCAGGACCAAACCCTCTCCAATCCACCAGATAGAAAGTCCTCCCTCCTATTCTCTTGCGGTCCAGAATCTCCTTCACCTCAAATACATCGGAAGAACCACTGGGAGCAACTGCAGAACCAAGGGCTTTACTATAGCAGTTCAGAACCACGGGTTTAAGGAGGGACACATGGAACGAGTTGAGAATCTTGAGAGTGGGAGGCAACCGAAGCTTATAGGATACAGGGTTAATCCATTGTAGAACCTCGAAAGGGCTGAGGAACCTGGGAGAGAATTTGTGAGAAGGCATCTTGAGTCTAATGTTTCTCGAGGACAGCCAGACGTTGACTCCAGGAGAGAACTGAGGAGGGACTTTTCTTCTCTTATCGGCCTGCTTTTTCATGCGGTCCACTGCTTGGAGAATCGCAGCCGTAGTTTGCTGCCAGATGTGAATAAACGAGCCAAAAGAAGAGTTAGCTGCTGGTAATTGAGTCATGGCTGGCACAGGAAGAGGAACTCGGGGATGCTGGCTGTACACAATGTAGAAAGGAGACAAGGCAGTAGACTCACTTGTGTGATTGTTGTATGAGAATTTCGCCCAAGGCAGAAGTTACACCCAATTGTCGTGTTGAGTGGAAACAAAGTGACGAAGGTAATTCTCTAAACTCTGGTTAATCCTCTCCACCTGAACATTCAACTGAGGGTGATAGGCAGAAGAGAAGTCCAGTTTAACGTCTAGCAGTTTGCACAGGGCTCTCCAGAACTTGGCTGTAAACTGTACACCCCGGTCTGAGACAATATGTAGAGGAAGTCCGTGTAACCGGAAGATGAGTGAAATAAACAGGCTTGCCAAGGCAAGGAGCAGACAGAAGACCAGTCAGAGGAATGAAATGTGCCATTTTAGAGAACCGATCCACTACTACCCAGATCTTAGTACACCCAGCTGAAGGAGGAAGGTTCGTGATAAAGTCCATAGTGATATGCTGCCAAGGGGCATCAGGAACGGACAGAGGCAGGAGCAGACCAGCAGGTTTGGAGCAGGAAGACTTGTTCGAGGCACAGTTCGTACATGAAGAGACATAGTCTGCAACGTCTCTCTGCATTGTGGGCCACCAATACTGATGGGCTATGAAGTCCAGAGCCTTTCGAACACCTGAGTGCCCCGCCAAATTGGAGCCATGTCCCCAGCGGAGAATTCTTTTCCTGTCGGCAAGGTGGACAAAAGTCTTTCCAGAAGTAATATTTCTAATTTGCAACAAGCTAGCGGTAATAATCTTAGACGTGTCTATAATATATTGAGGAATTTCCTCAGAGTTATTAGTTTCAAATGATCGGGACAGGGCGCCAGCTTTCACATTCTTATCAGCAGGACGGAAGGGAAGCAAGAATTGAAACCTGGCGAAGAACAATGACCACCTGGCTTGGTGAGGATTTAGTCGTTGTGCTGACTGTAAACATGTAAGGTTCTTGTGATCCGTATAAATGACAATAGGGTGAACCGCGCCCTCCAGCAAGTCTCTCCATTCCTCCAATGC